>NC_025993.2:10479290-10543769 GCF_000442705.2 Elaeis guineensis | reverse complement strand
TATTAAATACAGATACATCAATATGTAGCTGATAGGACCGTAATAAGAAAACCATCTGCAACTTTATTATTTTTCATAAAAAATATTACAATGGTCCTTATGAAAGCTAATCACATAGCCTTCTTGTGCTAAACATGAAATGAAAATCAAATTCCTTGCTTGTTGCAGGCACATAATAACAGTCTCTTAAAACTAAATCTAATCCTAACGGTAATCGCAAAGGGTAGGTTTTCACGGCCACAGCAGCAACTCTTGCCCGTTCCTAACGCGTAGGATCATCTCCCCATCCCTCAGCCTCCTGCTCTCCTCAAGACCCTGCATAGAAGTGCACAAATGAGTACTAGAACCAGAGTCACGCACCCAACTGGATGCAGAAGAAATCGTAAGATTAGATTCTAAAATGAGCATACCTCCAGAAGGACCATCCTTCTTGTTCTTCAGGGTGGCCAAGTACTGAGGACAGTTTACTTCCAATGACCGTTTGATTGACAGCAGAAATATTTTTCCCTTTTCAGCAGCCTTCTTCTTCGGTTTCTGTCTTCTTCTTCTTGCCATCCACCTTCTACTTCTTCGCAGACTTCTTTCTCTTTCTAAAAGACTTTCTCTTGGAAGAAGTCCGCTCCACAATAAGAACTGAGCCTTTTGAACCCTTCATGGAAAGCTCAGCCGTAATCAGCATGTTCATTAACTCGGTCAAGGTACACTGCATCTTATGCATATGGAAGTTCATGATGAACTGACCATATACATCAGACAAGGACTGAAGGATCACATCAATCTAAAAATCTTTGTCTAAGATGATACTGAGCTTCTCAAGCTCCTCAAGATCCTTGATCATTGTCAAACAATGATCTTGGACTGACTGCCCATCACGCATCTTGACGTTAAAAAGCCTTTGACAGACTTGATACTTGGCTGCACGATTCTGTACACCAAACAACTCTTGTAGGTGAGCCAACATTTGGTGGGTAGTCAAAATGTTCTCATGTTGCTGCTGCAAGTCATCAGACATTGCACCCAACATATAGTACCTTGCTTTGTTATCATCATCCGTCCACTTTTTCAGAGACGCTCTTTGTTCAGCAGTCGGACGTGCTGGCATGGCAAGTGGGTCCTGGTCCAAGACATAAGTCAATTTTTTTGAAACTCAAAATAATTCTGTAATTTCTCAATCAGTCCTTGAAATTAGATCCAATCAATCTGTGGGTATCTAGTATTTTGGTCAGGGGGTTGGAGGTAGACATGTTTCCTGTAGAGAGTCGAAAGTTTCTAGTTAGATTTTATAATCAGACTTAATCAATTTATTTAGGAGTTTTATTTTTAAATAAATTAGGCTCCCACTATTTTCTCAGATCCCTACACTCCCTTGGTAGAGATGTGAAAATCTTCGTGATCAGTGATTTCTAGTGGGTGGTGCGGTCTCACCAACCGGCTCACCACCTCACCTAATAGTTATTGGTGATGGGTCAACCAATGAGTGGACAACTCTTGTCTAATGATTCTCTAATCATGGTGCACCTAAAACTTGATCTTTAATTCATGAAGCTCACCGTGTCCGGGATATTGCTCCAATCCTTAGTTAAGCCAAACCCACCATTTGCATGAACTAGATTTCTGATTGGGTCTCTCACCGTATCCGAAATATTGAGCCCAACCCATCCTCCAATCCGTAGTATCCAATGCCTAATGGACATGGTTGCGTCTTTCCGGTGCAACTGAGCCACTGTAACCAGTCGAGAACAATCAACCTCGGAAAGGCCGCACATCCACAATGGTGGAAGACCTTGGACTTAATATTTCTTAGGAAGATTTAATTTAGGTCTCATTAAACTTGACTTGACATAGTCATAACAATTATGACTAACCTAGTGGCATGGGTTAGCTTGAATTGTTAGCCACCTCTAATCAGAACTGAGTCGACACATATGGCCAGGTAAGTGAGACCGGTGGGAGGATATACCATTAACTCGACAAGAACGCATTCGAGTCGAGTAGCTCCCAATTAAAAATCAGTCAGTCGCATCTGCCCAACTTACCTTAGATACCAAATTGTCGAACCAGAACTAATTGTGTTAGCCTACAATCCAAGCTCTAACCACTGAGCCAAATTAGGTCTTAACTTGATCGAGTCACATCTAAATATGATTCGACCTTGATCCAGACTTAATCCTATTAGGCTGGTCAATTATTAGCTTTCATGATCCCACCTAACCAACTCTTGATTCGGTTTGATCAACCGCTAGACCTAATTGAGCTACCCAAGCCCGAACCCAATTTTATGAAAATATCTTAGATCTGAAATTCTCAATTTTAGACCTAATTTAATTTCGTAAGTTTAATTCATTAATTAAGTTTGGGTTCATAAACAAAGTATGTAAAATAAATCTTAGAGTTCCAGGATCTAGGATTTTGTAGAAAAGTAAGTTTTGATTTTTGATTAAGGATGAACGCGCGGCACCCTTAGACGTCATATGAACACCCAATTGAATGGGAAGAGAGGGTCTTAAAACCCTACTTCATTTTTATGAACGGACGGCCATGAGGAACACCTTAATCAGAAATATAAATTTAACTACAAAACTAGTTAGATCTAAATTAACATATCACATATACAATTTAAGATCTAACTAATACATGCTTTGCATACATCTCATGTATCAAAAATCAATCTAATTAACATGCTTTCAGATCTGATACATCACATATAATATCTAAAAAATAAGATTTAAATTGAACTATTCAAAATTAAAATCTATTCTAGACAAGTTACTGAAACAATTCTACAATAGTCTAGGCATGCAGTAGATCAATTTTATGAAAAACTAAAATTTTATTTTTTATTTTTTGATCTGATTATAATACTTATAACATCAAAAAAATAGAGAATAAATTAGATTTAATTCATATTTTAATCTCATTAAAACATAAGACTATTCATGGATTCAACTAATCCTAATCTAGTCATGCATCTTATGCATGTTAAATCTTCTTAGATTTAATTTTAAATATTTTGATTTCAGATCCTATCACATCTGATGTGATATCTGAAATATTTAATATCAGATAAATAAAAATTAAAATTAGATCTAAATTAGATCTGAAATAGAGCCAACAACCTGGCTCTGATACCAGTTGAAGGAGAAAAACCACTTTTCCTCGTAGGATCTTCCAGATTTCATCAAATCTGAAGAGAAATAATTTAAAAAAAAAAATATCCTACATATATTTCAGATCTAAGTCTCTAGATCTAATCTTCATATCTGATATTAAGTCTAAAATAAATCTAAAAGGGATGAGGAAACAAGTAATACCTCAAGGGTAATCTGATTACCTTATAGATAATCTCTGCACAGCCCGAGGTTCTGATGTAGCCACGCAAGTGCGATGTCACCTCAATGGCATAGTCTCTCAATTTTAATTTAAAAATTGGATCAAGCATGATGTCACCTCTGCATGATTGCAAACTTTGAAAGGAGATGACTTTCTTATTTTAATATTGTTTATCTTTGCATGAATTTTTGAATAAAAAATATTTTATTGCTCTTTTGGAAGATGTGAAAATTTAAGTTGATAATGTTATAAAAACAAGTATGATTATTTATGAGAAATTGATTATGCTGAAATTATAATAAAAAAAACTCTCCAATTAGACTATGATCTACATCTAATCAATGGGACTAATTATTGATTACACATTAAAAACTAGTTTCTCCTGGACCTAGCCAGTTGGGGCTGATCGCTGGCAAAGTTAGTCCTTGTAGGCCTAGTTTATCGAGGCTGATCGAGGTATACATTGATGTATTCGTATGTTTATTTTCAAGATGAATCTCTTTGCCTTATCACAGGGCAAATCTTGATCATGTAAATCAAAGCCAATTTCCTTCTAGGCCTAACTAGTGGGACTGATCATTAGTACATGCCAATTGATCAGGTATTCTATCTTCAGAGGTTAGTCTTTTTTGAACCTTGTCACATGGCTGATCATGGTCGTAGTTATCGAAAACGGAGAGAGAATTTTAAATGATACTATTATGCAGGGCATGTTTTAAAGATTAAAATTTATGTTGGTATATATGTCTATTATTGTTAATTGCTATATATGGAAAAAAATTTAGTTTTTCTTGCTTGATCCTTAAAAAATATTGATAAGTTAGTAAGCCCATGAAGCTCACTTCCTCTTTTCTATTTTTTTCAGATCCAAAAAATTCTATGAGACTTGAGATCAAGCAGTGAAGAGTATAGGATCTTAGAGGATATTTACTTAGTTATTTTTTGAATAAATATTGATCTTGATTATGATGAGACATTGGTGAGCTATATTTTTATATGAATCAATAAAATTAGAGGTTTACTTTTACTATCATTGCCTAAGTATAATTTGATATAATATTTTTGAATATGAAGACAGGCCTTGCATATATTTTAAGACTTTATCCTAAGGAGTATGTGGCTATCACATCCTTGATTTGGTTGCTGGGTCATTAAGCATGCATCGATTATAGTAATATCGCCACCTAGAAAACAAGTTTATCATCCAATATTGATGTCAAAAATATAAGAAAAATCAGTCAAAACCATCCATTATATGTTAATCAGACATTAGCTAGGAAGCTTATGTTTGCTATGCGAAATTGCTGTTCTTATCCTCTTCCCCGTGGCGCCACCCCCACCCCCCCGCACCCCTCTTTCTAACGCTTACTTATGGATGTCCTTTTTGGTGAAAATATTAATCTTTTTTCTTTTTCATTTTAATTTCACATGCTCCATTACTAATGAAAAATTAGCTACTCAACGAAGTGTTCCTCATTTCATTCATGATGTTGTGATAACTATATCTAGACCTTGTTGGATGCAATTTTTAAAAGAAATGTAATTAATTAAACAGCATTTATAATTTTCAAAATCCTATGTTCTCATAGATTTTGTGCATAATGCCCATTAAATAAGCATACTATCAATAGGTATTCTTGAGTAAAATGCGTTTAAAATATCAAGATGAAACTTTACTGGATGAACAGTAGTCAAGAACAGAATTTAAATCCAATTCCATGCATTGGAACCTTGACACAATCGCATTACAGCCAATAGCTAACTTCCAAGCAAGTAACATAGCAACCATGATATTAATGGCCGGTATAGCAAATTATTTTTTATAAGTTCCACAACATAGCCCAACCGCAATTGTCTATGCAACTAGTAACCACACTTAACCCTCGAGATTCTTTTCTCTGTGGATACACACAAGATTCTCCGATATCCATGTTTGGAGGGACTCGTTTCTTGTCCACTGACTCTTCTATTATATGTGTCTCCCGATCCATGCTTGCACAAGAGAGCAAGGTAAAAACACCTATTAAGAGTGAAAAAAGGACAAAGCAGAAAATACTGCCTGCTCAATGCTCAGCAAGAGAAGGAAGATCGCTGCCAACACTGAAATTGTAGCCCATGGGTTGCCAAGATAGTCTCGCCTCAACGCAGCAAGCGTTTTATGCCATTTGGAGTCATAAAACTTGTTTACCCTCTGAATCTGATCTGTAAGGTAGTTCTTTTTCAAATCAAAGTGTATCTGACTACCTAACTTATTGAAGAGTTGTTGTCACGCCCCCGACCCGAGATTTTGAATCGAGGGTCATGGCAACCGCCGCATACTCATGAAGAACTCTCTCCATAAGCATGCAAGGCATCTCATCACGATATCAATGCATCACAGCGGAATAAATTCAAATAATTATTATTCAACTGTAATTCAAGTAATTAAATCAAATATCTTACATCCAATAAAATTTTTCTTTGCTAACAATAAACAATAGATCTAAATTCAATGAAGTTGACAACGCTAATCTCGCTTCTAAAAGCTCTGTCCCAATATTTCTTCCCACGCTTGAAATTAATTATCTGAATCTGAAAAATAGAAAGAAAGGTAATGAGCTAGACAGCCCAGTAAGTAACAAGTATCTTTACCAGATATTTCAGATATTATATAATTTTCAAGAATAATACTGCAATAAACATAAGAGTATATTTCATGCTGATTTAATACAAATCAAATATTTTCAAATATTTACATGTAATATAATCATAAATCCGATTCGATTCAAAACACTCGTAACTCAACAGCCTTGACTATGACCAACGTTTAACCCCCATTGACAGGGTCCACAGAATACCAGCGCACAACCCCCACTGGCAGGGTCCAGAAATACCAGCGCACAACCCCCACTGGCAGGGTCCACAAATACCAGCGCACAACCCCCACTGGCAGCGTCCACTGAGTACCAACGTATAATCCCCATTGGCAGGGCCCACTGAAACATAGTTAGGCTGAGAGCATAAATTCGATCTATATCAAAACACTGTACCATAATATGTCATAATTTTTTACTAAATATGTGCATAAATTGATATACCATAACATTTCAAAAATACTTTTCTTTCAAAACATAATTTCATAAATCATGCATAATTTCAGAGAATAATTATTTATTTTCAGAATAAATATGGAATATCTTGATAAGATGAATCATTACTTACCTTTCACGGAGCACTGAACGAATAGATCGATTAACTTCTAGTAGATTCTTCCGCGTCTATTATCCAAAATTATATTTTTACATTAATTTAATTCAAAATTAAATCTAATAAATCCCAAAATTAAAATCTCGCTTAAAATCAGACTCGTCTCTAAACTCGATCAGAATCATCAGATGAAGCCTTTCCCTACGCTAATCTTCGAAGGGTAACTTTAGAGAGAGAAGAATCCATCAAGAGAGAGAAACAAGCTAGAGAGAGAAAATTTTAGAGAGAGAAAGTAGAGAGAGAAGTCCAAATCCAGAGAGAGAAAGTCAGGGTTCAGTCTGAAAGAAGAGAGAGAAGAGAGAGAAACTCTCTCTCTCATCAATTTCAATTTTTATTTATTTATTTATTTACTTACTTATTTGTTCATATATATATATATATAAATATATATATATATATATATTTTATTATTATTATTATTATTATTTTCTTTTCTTTTCTTTTTCCTCTTTTCTTTTTTTTCTTCTTCTTTTTTTTTTTCCTTTTCTTTTTCTCTTTTTCCTTCTTTCTCTTTTCTTTTTCTTCTTTTTCTTTTTTTCTTCTTTTTCTTCTTTTCTTGGTTCTTCCCGTGCCGGAACAGAGGACGGTGTGGCCCATCCTTGGCCGGGCCGTTCAGGCCACGGCCGCCGCGGCGGAGGCCGGCGGCCGACGGGGGCCACTCCCCTGATCAAGGAGAAGCATGGCCGGCGATCGATTTCGATCGCCGGTGCCGGAAAAATTCACGGGAAAGAGACCAAAACAGAGGTCTCTTTCCCCGATCGGAAATCGGCGACTATCGTCGCCAGCAACGCACACAATGCACGGGGAGGAAGGAGAAGAAAGAGGGGAGGAAGAGGGAAACTTACCTCAGCCTCCGGAGACCTCGCCGGCGAGCAATTACGGCGAGAAATCGGACGGTGTCCGCGGCTCTAATTCGAGGAAATCGGAGAGAAGGAGAGAGGGAGGAGGCCAATGGATCGATTCTAAAGAGAGGGAAGATCTTCTTATAGAGGGTCCTAGGATTCCGAGAGATCCTAGGACTCCTAATGCGCATGGGTCTCGCCGGAGAAGAAGACTCCTATCGAGAGTCTTCTTCCCGGTTTTTACTCTGTTTTTTTTTTTTTTTTGGGTTATAACATTCTTCACCCCTAAAAAGAAATTTCGTCCTCGAAATTTTTCATACCTGTTACCACTGTATTGGAAGCCTGTGAATTCTGTTGAGTAAGCGCATAAACTCTTCCCTGGGTTTTAGAAATCTTTCCGCCATCCTTATGTTGTCCTTCATGAGTTCTTTTGCCAGCTTGATTTTCAGTATTTAGTGGGCAGCTCGCAATTTTATGATCCATCTGACCACATTTGAAACAAGCACCGGTATTCCAAAAGCAATCTTTGTCTGCATGATTTTTGCCACATCTGGAGCACGGCTCATCATCAATCTGTTGAGTCTTATTGTCTACTGTTCCCTTGGCTGATCTTTTGATATTTTTATTATTATGATGCTCATACTTTAACGTCCCAATATTCCTAATGTTTACCCACCTACACTCATACTATGTCAAATTCTATGTGTCATAATTTATCCACTTATGCTCTGATACCATATTAATTGTCACGCCCCCGACCCGAGATTTTGAATCGAGGGTCATGGCAACTGCCGCATACGCATGAAGAACTCTCTCCATAAGCATGCAAGGCATCTCATCACGATATCAATGCATCACAGCGGAATAAATTCAAATAATTATTATTCAACTGTAATTCAAGTAATTAAATCAAATGTCTTACATCCAATAAAATTTTTCTTGCTAACAATAAACAATAGATCTAAATTCAATGAAGTTGACAATGCTAATCTCGCTTCTAAAAGCTCTGTCCCAATATTTCTTCCCACGCTTGAAATTAATTATCTAAATCTGAAAAATAGAAAGAAAGGTAATGAGCTAGACAGCCCAGTAAGTAACAAGTATCTCTACCAGATATTTCAGATATTATATAATTTTCAAGAATAATACTGCAATAAACATAAGAGTATATTTCATGCTGATTTAATACAAATCAAATATTTTCAAATATTCACATATAATATAATCATAAATCCGATTCGATTCAAAACACTCGTAACTCAACAGCCTTGACTATGACCAATGTTTAACCCCCATTGGCGGGGTCCACAGAATACCAGCGCACAACCCCCACTGGCAGGGTCCAGAAATACCAGCGTACAACCCCCACTGGCAGGGTCCACAAATACCAGCGCACAACCCCCACTGGCAGCGTCCACTGAGTACCAACGTATAATCCCCATTGGTAGGGCCCATTGAAACATAGTTAGGCTGAGAGCATAAATTCGATCTATATCAAAATACTGTACCATAATATGTCATAATTTTTACTAAATATGTGCATAAATCGATATACCATAACATTTCAAAAATACTTTTCTTTCAAAACATAATTTCATAAATCATGCATAATTTCAGAGAATAATTATTTATTTTCAGAATAAATATGGAATATCTTGATAAGATGAATCATTACTTACCTTTCACGGAGCACTGAACGAATAGATCGATAACTTCTAGTAGATTCTTCCGTGCCTATTATCCAAAATTATATTTTTACATTAATTTAATTCAAAATTAAATCTAATAAATCCCAAAATTAAAATCTCGCTTAAAATCAGACTCGTCTCTAAACTCGATCAGAATCATCAGATGAAGCCTTCCCCTACGCTAATCTTCGAAGGGTAACTTTAGAGAGAGAAGAATCCATCAAGAGAGAGAAACAAGCTAGAGAGAGAAAATTTAGAGAGAGAAAGTAGAGAGAGAAAGTCCAAATCCAGAGAGAGAAAGTCAGGGTTCAGTCTGAAAGAAGAGAGAGAAGAGAGAGAAACTCTCTCTCTCATCAATTTCAATTTTTATTTATTTATTTATTTACTTACTTATTTGTTCATATATATATATATATATAAAAATATATATATATATTATTATTATTATTATTATTATTTTCTTTTCTTTTCTTTTCTTTTTCCTCTTTTCTTTTTTTTTTTCTTCTTCTTTTTTTTTCCTTTCTTTTTCTCTTTTTCCTTCTTTCTCTTTTCTTTTTCTTCTTTTTCTTTTTTTCTTCTTTTTCTTCTTTTCTTGGTTCTTCCCGTGCCGGAAAGAGGACGGTGTGGCCCATCCTTGGCCGGGCCGTTCAGGCCACGGTCGCCGCGCGGAGGCCGGCGGCCGACGGGGGCCACTCCCCTGATCAAGGAGAAGCGTGGCCGGCGATCGATTTCGATCGCCGGTGCTGGAAAAATCCACGGGAAAGAGACCAAAACAGAGGTCTGTTTCCCCGATCGGAAATCGGCGACTATCATCGCCGGCAACGCACACAATGCACGGGGAGGAAGGAGAAGAAAGAGGGGAGGAAGAGGGAAACTTACCTCAGCCTCCGGAGACCTCGCCGGCGAGCAATTACGGCGAGAAATCGGACGGTGTCCGCGGCTCTAATTCGAGGAAATCGGAGAGAAGGAGAGAGGGAGGAGGCCAGTGGATCGATTCTAAAGAGAGGGAAGACCTTCTTATAGAGGGTCCTAGGATTCCGAGAGATCCTAGGACTCCTAATGCGCATGGGTCTCGCCGGAGAAGAAGACTCCTACCGGGAGTCTTCTTCCCGATTTTTACTCTGTTTTTTTTTTTTTTTTTTTTGGGTTATAACATTCTTCACCCCTAAAAAGAAATTTCATCCTTGAAATTTTTAATACCTGTTACCATTGTATTGGAAGCCTGTGGATTCTGTTGAGTAAGCGCATAAACACTTCCCTGGGTTTTAGAAATCTTTCCGCCATCCTTATGTTGTCCTTCATGAGTTCTTTTGCCAGCTTGATTTTCAGTATTTAGTGGGCAGCTAGCAATTTTATGATCCATCTGACCACATTTGAAACAAGCACCGGTATTCCAATAGCAATCCTTGTCTGCATGATTTTTGCCACATCTGGAGCACGGCTCATCATCAATCTGTTGAGTCTTATTGTCTACTGTTCCCTTGGCTGATCTTTTGATATTTTTATTATTATGATGCTCATACTTTAACGTCCCAATATTCCTAATGTTTACCCACCTACACTCATACTATGTCAAATTCTATGTGTCATAATTTATCCACTTATGCTCTGATACCATATTAATTGTCACGCCCCCGACCCGAGATTTTGAATCGAGGGTCATGGCAACCGCCGCATACTCATGAAGAACTCTCTCCATAAGCATGCAAGGCATCTCATCACGATATCAATGCATCACAGCGGAATAAATTCAAATAATTATTATTCAACTGTAATTCAAGTAATTAAATCAAATATCTTACATCCAATAAAATTTTTCTTTGCTAACAATAAACAATAGATCTAAATTCAATGAAGTTGACAATGCTAATCTCGCTCTAAAAGCTCTGTCCCAATATTTCTTCCCACGCTTGAAATTAATTATCTGAATCTGAAAAATAGAAAGAAAGGTAATGAGCTAGACAGCCCAGTAAGTAACAAGTATCTCTACCAGATATTTCAGATATTATATAATTTTCAAAATAATACTGCAATAAACATAAGAGTATATTTCATGCTGATTTAATACAAATCAAATATTTTCAAATATTCACATATAATATAATCATAAATCCGATTCGATTCAAAACACTCGTAACTCAACAGCCTTGACTATGACCAACGTTTAACCCCCATTGGCGGGGTCCACAGAATACCGGCGCACAACCCCCACTGGCAGGGTCCAGAAATACCAGCGTACAACCCCCACTGGCAGGGTCCACAAATACCAGCGCACAACCCCCACTGGCAGGGTCCACTGAGTACCAACATATAATCCCCATTGGTAGGGCCCATTGAAACATAGTTAGGCTGAGAGCATAAATTCGATCTATATCAAAACACTGTACCATAATATGTCATAATTTTTACTAAATATGTGCATAAATCGATATACCATAACATTTCAAAATACTTTTCTTTCAAAACATAATTTCATAAATCATGCATAATTTCAGAGAATAATTATTTATTTTCAGAATAAATATGGAATATCTTGATAAGATGAATCATTACTTACCTTTCACGGAGCACTGAACGAATAGATCGATTAACTTCTAGTAGATTCTTCCGCGCCTATTATCCAAAATTATATTTTTATATTAATTTAATTCAAAATTAAATCTAATAAATCCCAAAATTAAAATCTCGCTTAAAATCAGACTCGTCTCTAAACTCGATCAGAATCATCAGATGAAGCCTTCCCCTACGCTAATCTTAGAAGGGTAACTTTAGAGAGAGAGAAATACATCAAGAGAGAGAAACAAGCTAGAGAGAGAAAGTAGAGAGAGAAAGTCCAAATCCAGAGAGAGAAAGTCAGGGTTCAGTCTGAAAGAAGAGAGAGAAGAGAGAGAAACTCTCTCTCTCATCAATTTCAATTTTTATTTATTTATTTATTTACTTACTTATTTGTTCATATATATATATATAAATATATATATATATTTTATTATTATTATTATTATTATTATTATTATTATTATTTTCTTTTCTTTTCTTTTCTTTTTCCTCTTTTCTTTTTTTCTTCTTCTTTTTTTTTTTCCTTTTCTTTTTCTCTTTTTCCTTCTTTCTCTTTTCTTTTTCTTCTTTTTCTTTTTTTCTTCTTTTTCTTCTTTTCTTGGTTCTTCCCGTGTCGGAACAGAGGACGGTGTGGCCCATCCTTGGCCGGGCCGTTCAGGCCACGGCCGCCGCGGCGGAGGCCGACGGCCGACGGGGGCCACTCCCCTGATCAAGGAGAAGCGTGGCCGGCGATCGATTTCGATCGCCGGTGCCGGAAAAATCCACGGGAAAGAGACCAAAACAGAGGTCTCTTTCCCGATCGGAAATCGGCGACTATCATCGCCGGCAGCGCACACAATGCACGGGGAGGAAGGAGAAGAAAGAGGGGAGGAAGAGGAAAACTTACCTCAGCCTCCGGAGACCTCGCCGGCGAGCAATTACGGCGAGAAATCGGATGGTGTCCGCGGCTCTAATTCGAGGAAATCGAAGAGAAGGAGAGAGGGAGGAGGCCAATGGATCGATTCTAAAGAGAGGGAAGACCTTCTTATAGAGGGTCCTAGGATTCCAAGAGATCCTAGGACTCCTAATGCGCATGGGTCTCGCCGGAGAAGAAGACTCCTATCAGGAGTCTTCTTCCCGATTTTTACTCTATTTTTTTTTTTTTTTTTTTGGGTTATAACATTCTTCACCCCTAAAAAGAAATTTCGTCCTCGAAATTTTTCATACCTGTTACCATTGTATTGGAAGCCTGTGGATTCTGTTGAGTAAGCGCATAAACTCTTCCCTGGGTTTTAGAAATCTTTCCGCCATCCTTATGTTGTCCTTCATGAGTTCTTTTGCGAGCTTGATTTTCAGTATTTAGTGGGCAGTTAGCAATTTTATGATCCATCTGACCACATTTGAAACAAGCACCGGTATTCCAATAGCAATCCTTGTCTGCATGATTTTTGCCACATCTGGAGCACGGCTCATCATCAATCTGTTGAGTCTTATTGTCTACTGTTCCCTTGGCTGATCTTTTGATGTTTTTATTATTATGATGCTCATACTTTAACGTCCCAATATTCCTAATGTTTACCCACCTACACTCATACTATGTCAAATTCTATGTGTCATAATTTATCCACTTATGCTCTGATACCATATTAATTGTCACGCCCCCGACCCGAGATTTTGAATCGAGGGACATGGCAACCGCCGCATACTCATAAAGAACTCTCTCCATAAGCATGCAAGGCATCTCATCACGATATCAATGCATCACAGCGGAATAAATTCAAATAATTATTATTCAACTGTAATTCAAGTAATTAAATCAAATATCTTACATCCAATAAAATTTTTCTTTGCTAACAATAAACAATAGATCTAAATTCAATGAAGTTGACAATGCTAATCTCGCTTCTAAAAGCTCTGTCCCAATATTTCTTCCCATGCTTGAAATTATCTGAATCTGAAAAATAGAAAGAAAGGTAATGAGCTAGACAGCCCAGTAAGTAACAAGTATCTCTACCAGATATTTCAGATATTATATAATTTTCAAGAATAATACTGCAATAAACATAAGAGTATATTTCATGCTGATTTAATACAAATCAATATTTTCAAATATTCACATATAATATAATCATAAATCCGATTCGATTCAAAACACTCGTAACTCAACAGCCTTGACTATGACCAACGTTTAACCCCTATTGGCGGGGTCCACAGAATACCAGTGCACAACCCCCACTGGCAGGGTCCACAAATACCAGCGCACACCCCCCACTGATAGGGTCCATTGAGTACCAACGTATAATCCCCATTGGCAGGGCCCACTAAAACATAGTTAGGCTGAGAGCATAAATTCGATCTATATCAAAATACTGTACCATAATATGTCATAATTTTTTACTAAATATGTGCATAAATCGATATACCATAACATTTCAAAAACACTTTTCTTTCAAAACATAATTTCATAAATCATGCATAATTTCAGAGAATAATTATTTATTTTCAGAATAAATATGGAATATCTTGATAAGATGAATCATTACTTACCTTTCACGGAGCACTGAACGAATAGATCGATTAACTTCTAGTAGATTCTTCCGCGCCTATTATCCAAAATTATATTTTTACATTAATTTAATTCAAAATTAAATCTAATAAATCCCAAAATTAAAATCTCGCTTAAAATCAGACTCGTCTCTAAACTCGATCAGAATCATCAGATGAAGCCTTCCCCTACGCTAATCTTAGAAGGATAACTTTAGAGAGAGAGGAGTCCATCAAGAGAGAGAAACAAGTTAGAGAGAGAAAATTTTAGAGAGAGAAAGTCCAAATCCAGAGAGAGAAAGTCAGGGTTCAGTCTGAAAGAAGAGAGAGAAGAGAGAGAAACTCTCTCTCTCATCAATTTCAATTTTTATTTATTTATTTATTTACTTACTTATTTGTTCATATATATATATATAAATATATATATATATATTTATTATTATTATTATTATTATTATTATTTTCTTTTCTTTTCTTTTCTTTTTCCTCTTTTCTTTTTTTCTTCTTCTTTTTTTTTTTCCTTTTCTTTTCTCTTTTTCCTTCTTTCTCTTTTCTTTTTCTTCTTTTTCTTTTTTTCTTCTTTTTCTTCTTTTCTTGGTTCTTCCCGTGCCGGAACAGAGGACGGTGTGGCCCATCCTTGGCCGGGCCGTTTAGGCCACGGCCGCCACGGCGGAGGCCGGCGGCCGACGGGGGCCACTCCCCTGATCAAGGAGAAGCGTGGCCGGCGATCGATTTCGATCGCCGGTGCCGGAAAAATCCACGGGAAAGAGACCAAAACAGAGGTCTCTTTCTTCGACCGAAAATCGGCGACTATCGTCGCCGGCAGCGCGCACAATGCACGGGGAGGAAGGAGAAGAAAGAGGGGAGGAAGAGGGAAACTTACCTCAGCCTCCGGAGACCTCGCCGGCGAGCAATTACGGCGAGAAATCGGACGGTGTCCGCGGCTCTAATTCGAGAAAATCGGAGAGAAGGAGAGAGGGAGGAGGCCAATGGATCGATTCTAAAGAGAGGGAAGACCTTCTTATAGAGGGTCCTAGGATTCCGAGAGATCCTAGGACTCCTAATGCGCATGGGTCTCGCCGGAGAAGAAGACTCCTACCGGGAGTCTTCTTCCCGATTTTTACTCTGTTTTTTTTTTTTTTTTTTTTTTTTTTTTTTTTTTTTGTTTTGGGTTATAACAGTTGTGCTACTGCTTGATCATTGCTTAGTTTGTGTTCCAGTATACCTTCCAAGTGGAGCAACCGCACGTCCTCAGCCTGGTCGATGATGCAATCCATAAAGAGTGCGTATATCGTAATATACATCTTAGTATTAAAATAGCACTGTTCGAAAGCTATGAGATTTTGGAAGAGAGGACCAGTATAGTCATAGATTTGCAGCGATGGTATCTCCATCCGTCCCCTCCTAAACATTAACCGCAAATTCAAGAGGCATCGCAATGGCGTGATCTCCACCTTCCTCTGCTCAAATGTTATGTTCAAGAAACTATCTGCCGGTGGTTTCTTCCTCTTGAACTTAACCCCAGCCCTATGGATCTCCGTCGCGCTAGGAGTCCATCTGGGAGCAGATGTTGAAGACCCTTGTGGAGGAGCAGCTTCTGCTTTCTTCCGCTGGGACTTCATGTGTTTAATTGCATCAGAAATCCATCCTGGTTTAAATTTCGGAATTAGTTGTGAAGGAGCAGCCTTTGCTTTCTTCCATGCGGACTTCATACGTTTAATTGCACCAGGAATCCATCCAGTTGTTGGAACCAGAGAAGGAGCAGCTTTTGCTTGCACCCACCTGGAGTACTGCATGTGTTCACTTGAAATAGGAATACATTCTGGTTCTGATGTAAACTGTGCTTGCTGTTCTGAAGGGATCCGAGATGAATGAAATAGATGAAGCAGATGTTTGTATTTGCTTGGGGAATTTTTCTTCTTTTTCTTGAATGATTCGGATTCCTCGGGATGTATGTCTTTGAAGAGTTGGAGGGCAAGGTCGACAAGACCAATCTTTTCATCCTCACATGATATGAGTTGATCAAATAGCAATTTTATGATGAAGAAAGGAATTTGGTTCTCGAGCTTCAGTAGATCATAAACTACTAAATCGAGAGTGAATAGCCCTGCCACAGTTATGTTCTCAAGCTGTTCCTCCTCGATATTTATAACCACCTCCCCTCCCCATGTCCACTCTCTCTCCTTTTTGTCCTCATCCTTCTCGGTTGTCTCGTCTTCCAACTTTCCTACCACATCCCCCTCCTCTTCCTCCTCCATTTCTGCTTCCATGCCCTTCTCCCTTTCTATTTCCTTGGTTGATGATTCCTTCCTACACTGCATTTTTAGCATGAGATAAATGATGAAGCACCCATCAAGCAACATGATCAATGCCATATCTTCGGCATCCAATGTAGAGAATTCCTCAGCGTAGCAGCGCCGAACATTGTGATCCTGTTTCTTCAACTCCAACAAGCACCTGTCCAACAATTGATTATCATCTTGACTTCCATGATGCGATAGAAGGTGCTGGACAGACCGCCACTTATAGTCCATCATGACAGAACTCTCATATGGGTTGTGGTGGTGAAAAGGTCCAAAGGAAGCAACCGTTGGAGTGTAGGCTTTAGGATCCAACTCCCGGATGTGCTTGGGGACCTTGAACATGGTGCATCGGCCATGGCAATGGTCCATAGGGTGTGCTAAATTTACCTTTTTCCTCACTCGATCGATCCATGAGGTCTCTCTCTCATTGGTTTTGCAGTTAGTGGAAGATGTGGCATTGGTAGGCATTCCTTTGCTTTTACAAGACACTTTGGAAAGGATTCTTCCACTTTCCCGAGACACTTTGGGCATTGAAAGGCATTCCTCCTCTCCCTCGATGGAGAGGCAGCATGATATGTGGTCAGGGAATTCTTCGTCCATGTTACGACCTGGTTTATAGAGTACGTGATCGAGTCATTGTAACCTCTAAGAGAGATTATCTCTAACAGAAATTTAGTTCCAAAATTAAAACCATTGAATTTCATGAGAAAATTCCCAGTTGCTGTGAGCAAGCTAGTATTATTATATAGTATCTTGAACACGAGCTGAACTAATTTGACAAGATGCCTTATGTATTTAAATTATGTAAGTGAAGGTATGGAACTAATACCTAGGATTTAATTGTTTCTCATGAATAAACTAACAAAAATTTCAAAATTAAGAGATCTGGGCATATACTAGAAAGAAGGATTTCCTACGGTTCATTTGAAACTCTATCACATCCAGGATCCAAGAACTCCAAGAGAAATTCAGTAGAAAGCAAGCATTTAAAAAAGGTTGACAATATTTGACCATGAGTTGAAAAAGATAAATGAAAGATAAATCCTAAAAGCTAGAAAGTAAAGTGAAATAAGTAAAAATAAAGAAATGAAATTTGATTTATCTCTCATATAGAAAATAAAACATAAATAAAATATAAAGAATTTACATCATATCATGAAAATGCCAGCTTACAAAAATAAAATTTAAGAATTACATTAATAATACAATGATATATATATGTATGATAATCATGAAATCATCATTTTGTGAGGCTTTCTACTTTTTTAAAATTATGAAAACTTTCTTTTATTGGAGAAACTAAAAAATCAACCTTTCCAGCTGCATATGACTAACAAGTTAAATATAAAAAAAATAGGTTTTTTACATGTATATCCTCCCAGACATCCAAATTTACATAAATACCCTTTTAAAATTGATATCTGCATGTATACCCTCATAAAATATATTTTTTTGCATATGTACCCATATTATCTAACATCGTTAAAAATTAATAATTTAAAATTAAAATGACTAAAATATCCTTATGGATAGATGTGCAAAAAAAAAAATTATAATGATATATATGTAAATAACAATTTTATAAGGATATTCACATAAATTTGAATATTTGAAGGGGTATACATGAAAAAAATCATTAACATAAATACACTTCTCTTGGTTTGTTAATTTTTTCCTTATTCTAATGAAAAAAATTAACATGTATAACTAAAATAATAAATTTACTTAATTTATTAATTTACATAGATAAAATAATTTTTTTATCAAATAATAGATCAAAATTATTTTATCTAAAAAATAAACAGATCGTAATCATCCATATTTTCTCTAATGTATAATAATATGCTTCTAAGAAAAGTATCTAAACATGATATTAGATGAATAGCTTATACATTTGTATAGAATAGACATAGTTATGGATTTGGACATTATATAATAATAAAAGTTTATAATCTTATTATATTTTATTTTAAAATTTTTTATCAAAATATCTTTGTGAAGTGTATAAGGTATATCATGTTGTTGTAAGATGAACATAATCATCCCATCTTGCATAAAAATAAAATAAAATATTTTAATATATAAAATATTATATAATATCATCATCGTGTTGTTATATTATGTAATATGTTACTATATTGTAGAGTAAAAAGGCCTGAATCCATCTAGATAAAATAGATAAAAATTAAATTAAAATTTTTTTACTTGCATATCCTTCTAAATATTCAAATTTATATGAATATTCTTATGAAATTGCTATTTATATATATACCCTTATAAATTTTCTTTTTGCACATCTACCCATAAAGATATTTTAGTCATTTAAATTTTAAACCATTAATTTTTAATGACATTAAATGATGTGGGTATATATACAAAAAAAAATAAAAAAAGAAGGATATATAAGTAAAACAAGTATTTTATGAGGGTATACATATAAACATCAATTTTGAAAGAATATTCATGTAAATTTAAATATTTAGGAGGGTATATATATAAAAAATCCAAAAAAATTTATGTGCTAGCTGTATGTAGAAAAGTTCTACAGCCGTACGTGCTGCTCATGAGATCGGAGAAAAAAATTCCAACCACAATATGTGTGCATTATACATGTGGTATTGCAAGAGGCTAGATAATAAAAAGAAACTACTTCAGAGGACCGACTCTGATTCAACAAAGCACATGTGGAAAGTACTAATTAACTGGGGGATAGATTTACATCCGCTAGAGTGGTGACATGTAATAAGACCTAAGGTTTGAATGGTACTAGTAGGCTGATAAAGTCCAACTAGGTGCCGCATAAGATAGACCGAGCTATGACTAAAAAGAATTAGTTGAACCAAGTCAAGTATTGTTTGAATCTTAGATCATGTTCTAGGGTTAACAGGTGCAGGCCAGTTACAAGTATTGCGTATTGGAGTTGATTATACCTGATGAATTAAGACATCATACTAAAAGAATGAAGCCTCAAAAGGAAGACATGAGAGGTAGAAACAATTTCTAAAAGATTACAATGGGGAAAGTGGAGTGAACAGGTAACACTAGCGACAGCAACCATCAGAAGAAGGTGCATATAATAAGGACAGGCATCAAATGCTGAAAAGAGACAGTTGTTTAGCAATTAGGGAAAGTTTGTATAAGTATTAAATTGTAACTTTGAAAAAAGCCGTTCAGCTACCAATCAAATCACTTATAAAGTTTCTTTTATGAGTTTATCTTTCAAATTATTCTTAGTAGTTGGATCCCTACGCCAGAGTTCGCTACTCATAAATCCTAGTCAACTCTTTCTTCCTTGAGAAGATAATTTCTCAATAACAAAAGTTCTTGAAGATCAAGATAATAGAATCTACTACCATCTGTTTCCTGTACATCCCACTCGGACACCAGGGCCACACCAACGCATCCATCCAGCGTTGTCCATTCGTCTATATTCCCATATGCTTTGTCTTTGGGAGTGGGAGAAAACAGCACCAATAGTTGGACTACAAAACCTTTTCATATTGAAATACTAGGTACACTGAGTTTTATGCATTTTGGAGGTTTCTTGCTTTCACCTGAAGACAACCTATATATATATATATAATTTTAGAAGCCCAATATCTTTTATTGACTTTTGATCATTTGATTTGTAGGTAGGAGCCATAAGATTTTTCATACACAAGTATTTTAGTCTTTAGACCTTATAAAATATAACCAAAGATTTATTAGAATTAAACTTGATTTCTCTAGAAGGTCCTATAAATATAGAAGAAAGATTTTTCTAGAAGGTCCTATTAATATAGAGAAAAGATTTCTCTAGAAGACCCTATGAATATAGCAGGAGAATTTCTCTAGAAGGCTCTACAAAAGTCAAAAATTTTTATCATGAAATTCTAAAATAGCTAGTATATAGAAGGTTCCATGAAGTCTTATAAATATCTCTTATAATCCTTTTCTTATAACCAAGTGAAGTTTTTAAAATTCAAAATTTTCTTATTTACCTATGTTCTATTCTTTCTCTTTCTCTGCAATAAAATTTCTTCCTACTTTCTCCTAAATCCATCAAACTTGGTATCAGAGCCTCAAAAGATCCATAACCTCCATGAACTTTGTTCAATCCCAAATATCTAAACTCACCAAAGACAACTATGATAATTGGTGTATCTAAATGAAGGCTTTGCTTGGATCCCTTGACGTTTGGAATCTTGTAGAAGATGGCTATACAGAGCCAACCGAAGATGAAGTAACACTCACACAAAAGCAAAAAAAATAAAATAAGGAGTCAAAAAAGAAAGACAAGAAGGCTTTCTACACACACTACCAAAGTGTAAATGAGGGTACATTTGAGATCATCACCGAAGCCACAATATCAAAGGAGACATGGGACTTACTACAAAAGGCACATAAAGGAGCAGAAAAGGTGAAGAAGATTCGGCTACAATCTTTGAGATCTGAATTTGAATCTTTTAAAATAACAATCGGAGAATCAATTTTTCATTATTTTTCAAGAATGATATCTATAGTCAATTAATTGAAAAGAAATGATGAAGAAATTACTGATGTTCGAGTCATGGAGAAAATTTTGCACCCTTTAGATCGATGCAAAATTTGACTTCATTGTTGTAGCCATTTAAGAATCAAAAGAACCAGAGATGAGCAACTCATGGGCTCTTTACAAGCACATGAATGAAAGCTTTTTAAGAGGATGGAGGAAAAGTTTATTGAGCAGGTATTTCAAACAAACCTCATACTACAAGAGAAAGGTGATCCATAAGGCAAAATAAATTTTCACGGTTGAGGCCGTGGAAGAAGAGAAAGAGGTGGAAGATTCCATCAAGATCAACCACAAGAAGTCAAGGAGACACAAGAGACTTCCATGCCCGAGGTCGTGGTAGAGGAAGATGTTCTAATCTTAGAAGAAGAGGAAGGTATGCACAGCAAGCACCACATTATTTTGTTTGTAAAAAATATGGGTACTATGCTAAAGATTATTGGTACAAAGATGATACTAATTATGTTGATGAGAAAATTCATTTTACAAAAAAATAAGAAGAATAAGCAATCCTACTCTTGGCCTACAATAGTACCACTGGTGTTGTCAAAAGAAGTACTTGGTATCTTAACACAGGCACTAGCAATCATATGTATGGCATGAAGGATATATTTTTTGAGATAGATGAAAGCTTCAAAGGCTCAGTCATTTTTGGTGACTTCTCTACAAGGTCAGTTAAAAGAAAAGATAAAATCCTCATCAAGCTCAAAAATAATAGACAAAATTTTATTTCACATATCTATTATATTCCAGACATAAAAAGCAACATTCTTAGTTTGGGCCAATTGCTTGAAAAGGGCTATGACATTCATATAAAAGAATTGGGTCTTTCTATTAGAGACAACAATAATACTTTTATTGCACATGTCTCTGTGTCAAAAAATAGAATGTTTGAGCTGAGTTTACATATTGATGATTCTTCCTACATGATGGCATAAATTTTTGATGATTCTACTCTATGGCATCTTAGATATGGACACTTAAACTTTGATGGACTAAAACTTTTGTCCAGCAAGAATATGGTGACAGAGATGCCTTGACTGAAAATACTCAAGAAAAAATGAGAAACTTGCATAGTTGGAAAGCAACAAAGAAAAAATTTCATTTCAGAAAGATCAAGAAAAGCAACAAAACCATTAGAGTTAATACATTCAAATGTTTACGGACCGATCAAACTAACATTTATGGAAGGTAACAAATATTATCTCTCCTTCATTGATGATTATTCTAGAAAAATATGAGTTTATTTGCTGAAAGAAAAGAGAGAAGTATTTCAAAAATTTAAAGAATTCAAATCTCTTATTGAAAAATAAAGTAGTTTTCAAATTAAAGCTTTAAGATCGGATCGTGGCAACGAGTATTTGTCTAATGAGTTAAAATTTTTTGAAAGAACATAAAATTTTTCATCAAATTATCATGCCTTATTCAGCTCAACAAAATAAAATTTTGGAAAGAAAGAATAGAACTATGTTAAATATGGTTCGATGCAATCTCTCTGGGGTTTGCGATGAAATTAGACCATGTATAGAAATCTTTTTCTTTGAATTTCTCTTTATGCTTTAATTTTTAAAAATCTTTCTCCTTCCTCTCTCTTGCTAAGAGACTTGATGGACTATTGTTGGGTCAGAATCCCTTCATAGTCCATACTTGATTCGGTGCAAGAAGAGATGATTGGTAGAATGCTCACAAATCTCTAAATCCTTTCTTCTCTTTCTTTGTAGAAACTTTGATGGATTATGGTTTGATTTGAACCCCTTCATAGCCCATACTTGGGTAACACAAGAGAAGTGGTTGAAAGAAAAAGTCTCTTAATTAGGATGAAAGCAAAATGCTTGATGGATCATAATCGAGTTAAATCTTTACATGATCCATGCTTGTTCATATTTTATACTTTAATCAAGAGACAATATGAGAGAAACTATGGAAAGGCTCTCTAATTTATTGATCTAGTGGATTCAAAAGCTCTAGATCTTTTAGATTATTTATCTTTATAATTAATTAATTTATTGCTTTGATAGTTAGTAATTTAACAAACAAATTCTCCTCATCTGTTAAAGCTCACCTGAGCAAGTATTTGAACACACTTTAAAAATTCAATTCTTCATGGGATCAATCCGTATTTGCCAGACGTGCTACATTGCATACCGTGCATTTGCGGTAAATTTAAGACACATCAGGAGCTTAGGAAGGGAAATCATCCGGCTATGGCAGTGCAGGCTTGAAAAAATGCTGTTACCACATCTTTTAGTCATGGTAAAGACATCTTGGACGGTAGCAAATCCGGGAAGGAGGTTTTGGACATGCCCTAACTACAAAGTAAGGGGATTGATATACTTAACTTTGATTTTACTTGATTTTCTATTGTTAAACTTCATTTCTAACTTTCTTTACAGTTTAATGGGGGTTGCAACTATTTCCAATGGTTGGATCCTGAGTGGACTGGATGTGCATTGAAGATAATCAATAAGTTACTGAGAAAAAAATGAAAAGTTAGAGGCTGACATGCAACTACTTCAGATTGAAAATGAAGGGGTAGAATGAGAGAAATTTGCCTTGAAAAATCAGGTTGCTGAGTTAAAAAACCAATTTAGGTTAAGGGGAGAGAGAGGAAGATGCAGCAGATTTGTAGTTGCATCTTATTTGGTCATGGTTTCTCAGATTTTCTTAGGGTAAAAGCCAAATGCATATATTTGTTAAACCTATGTACCATAACAATGTAAAACCCATCTTATAAAAATAAAATTTTCTTCCTGTGAAGTTATCAATTGCAATGCAGAAAATATATAATTTTTGAAATCAAGTTCCTGTGAAGTTCTGCTTGAAATCAAGTTCTGCTTGTGTTCTTTTTGGGTTTATGTTCTTTGAAATTTCCTTCATGTCATCTTCTTGTTCATTATCATCTTGTTGCTCACTATCATCTTCTTCTTGTTTATTGTTAGCTTCATTATCAGTTATACCTTCTATCCCATGTTGGCCCCTATCAGTTCTACTAGGAATTTGGGTTATAGCTGATTGCCCTCCTTGACTTTGACCCATGGATTGAATGGATTGTACATAAATATCAATCTACTTTGTACCTTCATAATAAGCTAACATCTTCATATAATTTTTATCATCTCTAAAAGGCTTAACACCAATCTGAATTGCACTACAAGAAAACAAGGATTTAGCAATCGAAAAATTAGTTGCAAAATAATAAAAATCGATTGCTAGTTTATTTTGTGATTGATTTTAATCAATTGCAAAAACCTTGATTGCAAATATTTTATGAATAATTTTTTGATCGTAAAATTTTACGACCGATTTAACAACTGAAAAATAAAAAATAATTTAAATTTTATAATATTTTATTTTTTAAAAATTGATTATAAAATTGATCGCTAAATTGGCCACAAAATTGATTGCTAAATTTATTAAAATATTTTTTATTAATAAATATTCATAAAACTAGTCACTAATTATTTTTAATTTTTTTATTAATAAAATTGATAGTAAAATTGATCACTAATTATTTTTGATTTTTTTAATTAATTTATTGACCATAATATCGATCGCTAATTTTGTTGAAATATTTTTTTATTAATAAAATTGATCACAAAATTGGTTGCTAATTATTTTTAAATTTTTTAAATTAAAAAATTGATCATAAAATTGGTTGCTAAATTTATTAAAATATTTTTTTATTAACAAGTCGATTGTAAAATCAGTCATAATTATTTTTAAATTTTTTTATTAATAAAATCAATTGTAAAATCCATCGCTAATTATTTTTATTTTTTTAATTAATTTATCAGATGCAAAATTGATTGTTAATTTTGTTAAAATATTTTTTATTTATAAAATCTATCACAAAATCGGTTGCTAATTATTTTTGAGTTTTTTAATTAAAAAATTGATCACAAAATCAGTTGTAATTTATTTTTATAATATTTTAATTTTTAAAATCGATTACAAAATCAGACACTAAATTTTTATTTTTTATTTTTTTATTTTTTATTTATTTTTTATTATATTATTTTTATTATATATATATTTTATATTATTATTTAAAATAAATTTCATTGGCGCAGTCTGTGTAGCGAGGCATGGACCCGAGGTGTTTTCCACTCGTTTCTTGCGGTCCACTATGGACTGAGGATATTTTCCACCCATTTCTTGCGGCTCACGAAGAGGGGAGGTCGTTGCGGGTGGGCCGACAAGGGGAGACCATCGTGGGCGGTCACCAAGGAGGGGAAGGGGGGCCATCATGGGCGGGCCGATGTACGTGAGGAGGCCGAAGGGGGGGCCATCGTGGGTGGGGCGATGAGGGGAGGCTGTCGCAGGTGGTCATCGGGGAGGGGGGCCATCATGGGCGGGCCGACATGGGGAGGTCGGAGGGGAAAGGGGGCATCACGGGTGGGCTGGTGAGGGGAGGCCGTCACGAGCAGTTGTCGTAGAGGGGAGGGGGGCCATCGCAGGCAGGTCGTCGAGGGGAGCCATCGCAGGCGGTCGTAGGAAAGGGGAGGGTTGGCCATCGCAGGTGGGTCACGAAGGGAAAGAGGGGGTTCGAGCATCGAGGAGGGAAGGAAGGCCATCGCGGGTGGGATGGCGAGGGGAGGCCATCACGGGCGATCGTCGGAGAGGGGAGAGGGAGTCATCGCAGGCGGGCCGATGAGGAGAGGCCGAAGGATAGAGGAGGCCATCACGGGCAGGCTAGCGAGGGGAGGCCATCACAGGCTGTCATCGAGGAGGGGAGGGAGTGCCGTCGCGGGTGGGCCGATGAGGAGAGGCCATTGCGAGCGAACCGACAAGGGAAGGCCATCGTGGGCAGTCGTCGGAGAGGGGAAGGGAAGAAGGTGGGTTATAAAAAAGACATCGATAGCGTCAATTTTTTTTTAAAATTTAAATTTATGATTAATTTTTTAGTTTGCAAAATATTAAAAAAATTTACGATCAAAAAATCGATCGTAAAATACTTGAATTATTTTTTTAATCTATAAATAATTTTACGATCGATTTTTCAATCACAAAATACTAATTTTATGATCAAAAAATTGATTGCAAAATTATTTATAGATTAAAAAAATAATTTAAAGATTTTATGATAGATTTTTTGGTTATAGATTTTTTAATATTTTACAATAAAAAATTGATTTTAAATATATTTAAATTAAAAATAATTAAAATATTTTGAGATCAATTTTTTGATTTCAAAATTTTAGAAAAATTTTACAACCAAAAAAATGATCATGAAATTATTTATAGATTTAAAAAATAATTCAAGAATTTTATGATCGATTTTTTGATCATAAATTTTTTTAATAATTCATAAAAATAAATTTTGCAACAAAAAAAATCGATCGCAAAATACTTGAACTATTTTTTAATCTATGAATAATTTTGTGATTGATTTTTAGTCATAAATTTTTTTAATATTTTATAATCAAAAAATATATCATAAAATATTTTAACTATTTTTTTAATTTAAATATATTTAAGATCAATTTTTTAGTTATAAAATATTAAAAAAATTTATGATCAAAAAATTGATCACAAAATAATTGAATTATTTTTAATCTATAAATAATTTTATGATCAATTTTTGATTGCAAAATATTAATTTTATGATCAAAAAATTGATCACAAAATTATGTATAGATTAAAAAAATAATTTAAATATTTTATGATTGATTTTTTGATCAAAATTGATTGCAAATATATTTTGTAATTGAATATAATTTTTTTTATATTTCTCTGAATATGGTATAATTTTAAAATTTAATTCCTATCTTCACTATTCAATATTTAAATAATTATAGTTAGAGTATCATCATAAAAAAACTACCTCGATTTGATAGCCCTAACTATGTCGATCAATAAAATTTGATTTCGACGGTCATGAACGATCATATAATAATCTAATAGATAAAGACCACCGATGGATCTAAAAACTTACAACGATGATCTTGATGATATTTATAGGATCTTATCAAAATTTTACTTCAATCAGATATCATTATCATGATCAATTTAATAGAAGATAATTTAGTCCGTTAAATAAAAATAAGTGATCAAAAGGCTAAACGTCATCCGATTATAAGGTAATTTTATAGATAAATGATATTTGCTGCTACTTTGATTCTTTGTACAGTAATGATTGTAAAATTCAAACTATGCATATATGAACCTTCTAAAACTATATATCTCTTGATACTTATTCTTAAAGTCCTTAAATAATTATACTTACACTTTTGTAAGATTTGCTTAACGTGGATGGTTCATATATGCATGGTTTAGATTTTATGATTACCATCATATAGATGATTAAGTAATAGAAAAGATTATTTATTTAAAAAAATTATTTTATAATCAGATATCGTTTGACCTTTTGATCATTTATTTTTTATTTAACGATCCAAATCATCTCATGCTAAATTGATCATGATAATGATGTCCGATTGAAGTAAAATTTTGATAGTATACTATAAATATCATCAAGATCATCATTGCAATTTTTTAAATCCATCGATGGTCTCTATTTATTAGATCATCATACGATCATTTGTGACCGTCGAAATCAAATTTTATTGATCGACATAGCTAGGGCCATCAGATTGAGGTGATTTTTTGTGACAATACTCTAACAATAATTATTTAGATAACAAATGATGAAGATGAGCTTAAAATTTTAAAATTATATCATATTCAAAAAAAATAAAAAAAATATATTTGATTGTAAAATACATTTGCGATCGATTTTTTGATTACAAAATGTTAAAAAATTTTATAATCGAGAAATCGATTGCAAAATTTTTAAATTATTTTTTAATCCATAAATAAGTTTACAATCAATTTTTGATTGCAAAATATTAATTTTGTGATCAAAAAATTGATTGTAAAATTATTCATAGATTAAAAAAACTAATTCAAGTATTTTGCAATCAATTTTTTGATCATAAATTTTTTTAATATTTTACAATCAAAAAATCAATCATAAATATATTTAAATTAAAAAATAATTAAAATATTTTATGATTGATTTTTTGGTCATAAAATATTAAAAAAATTTATGATCAAAAAATTGATCATAAAATTATTCATAGATTAAAAAATAATTCAAGTATTTTGCGACTAATCTTTTGGCCGCAAATTTTTTTAATATTTTGCAACCAAAAAATTAATCACAAATATATTTAAATTAAAAAAAATTAAAATATTTTGTGATTGATTTTTTGGCTACAAAATATTAAAAAAAATTATGATCAAAAAATTGATTGCAAAATTATTCATATATTAAAAAAATAATTCAAGTATTTTGTGATTGATTTTTTGCAATCAAAAAATTGATCATAAATATATTTAAATTAAGATAATAATTAAAATATTTTGTGCAGATCTTTTGGTTGTAAAATATTAAAAAAATTTGTGATCAAAAAATTGGTAGCAAAATTATTCATAGATTAAAAAAAGTAATTCAAGTATTTTGCGATTGATTTTTTGATCACAATTTTTTTTAATATTTTGCTACCAAAAAATCAGTCACAAATATATTTAAATTATAAAAAATAACTAAAATATTTTGCCATCAATTTTTTTGGTTGCAAAATATTAAAAAAAATTATGATCAAAAAATCAATTACAAAATTATTCATAGATTAAAAAAATAATTCAAGTATTTTGCCATCAATTTTTTGGTTATAATTTTTTTAATATTTTACAATCAAAAAATCAATCATAAACATATTTAAATTAAAAAAATAATTAAAATATTTTATGATCGATTTTTTAGTTACAAGATATTAAAAAAATTTATGATCGAAAAATCGATCACAAATATATGAAAATTTTAAAAAATAATGAATATTTTATAAATTCATTTTTATATTCAGCTTTTTGATTGCAAAATTGATTGCAAAATTTTAATTTTGTAATTGATTTTTTGGTTGCTATATTAATTTATTTATTATCGATCATAAAATCGGTCACAAAATTTTAATTTTGCAACAGATATTTTTCAGTCGCTATATTAATTTTTTTAATAATCGACTGTAAAATCAGTCATAAAAAATTTCAGTCACAAAGTCAGTCTTAAATTTGAACCAAAAAATTCGATCGCAAAATCATTGTTTTTTTGTAGTGTTGGTTTGTGTGGCAACAAGTAAAATATCTGATCCCCCTTTATGTAACCAAGATTTTCTACAATATCCTCAATTTTAAAATAAGAAATATAATCTTTGTCAAAATCATAATAAAATCCTAATCTTTTATCAATGTACCTCTTACGAGGCCTATCAACAAACTTCCCTCCAAAATGCACTCGAAAAGAAACAATACTTGGGTCTAACATATCTATATTGAACATCAAAAAATACATAAAACAAATATAAGTAATATTGTACTATATGGTAGTACAATGAGCTTAATCCCATGCTTAACAATGAGCTTAATCATCCCATTCTTAACAATGCACAACAATGAGCTCGACATTGTACTATATGCACAACAATGAGGTTAATCATCCCATGCTTAATAATGAGCTATATTATAGTACATATGATTTTCTATCATGCTTAACAATGACCTTACTCATCCTTGAAAAATTATAAGCCTTATTTTATCTACGTGCAAGCTATCCTGAGTGAGTTATAGGCCTAACCCATGCATTATACTTACATGCAAGTTATTCATGCACAGTTAGAAGCCTTATTTTATCTACCAAGCTAAGACATGGGACCATAGTGGCATATCAATAAGTATAAACAATTGGATAAACAACTGGGCAAACCACTAGCTGAATATTATAAGAGCCTGCTTTGCCCATAGTCCACAGTGAGTATATTATCCAATAATTGAACATCAACAGATCCCATAATACACAATCACATGAAGTAACAAACAAAGGCATGCAAAATATACAAAAACCAAACATCCATACATAATAAAAGGATGCGGATAAAAAAAAACCTCAATTTAGAAACCCTAACTTCCGAAGTTTGGAAAAACAAATATATAAATCAGAACAAATAGAATAGATTTGCCAAATTCACCTCAGAAAGGAAGCATCATTCTAAGAAATCAGGCGATGATTGGAGGATAATTCATTGGAACAATACATTTCAAAAACAAGCATACCTCAACCAAATCGGATGTTGTTTGGTCTAAATCTAGGTTGAGATGGGAGAAGCTCTTCTTTCGAGCCATTCAAAGTAGTTTACACCATGAAGTAGACATCCAAACCAGCAATTTTCTTCGGAGGAATTTCACAAAAGAGATTGATAGTGATGGATCAAACTCCGGGAGGGAATAAGAAAAAAAAGGCATTCATAGAGACGACCACCTACATCTCATGTGCGGATGGGTATTTTTTTGCCTTTAACTCCTTCCATGCGAGCTCCCCTATCACTGTTAAGTTGCCATGCGGACCATAACCCCAAGTATGTTGCCATGTAGGCCCCGGCGGTGAGCATGAATTCAAAATGGAGCCATGTAGGTCACATTGCAATATTTTATCAAATGTAAAATTGATATTGATCGATTTTTTTATATAGAGAGGTATTTGCAAATAAATATAAAATATATGGGGTTATATGCTCATTATCCGAAAAAAAAATGATGAAAGCCTTTTGCGTGGAGAGACTTGTTTCTCGCTGCCCCCGTCCACCGACCGAATGTAACGTCCTGCAAAAGGGTGAACGACTTTCTTTCACTGCAGTGGGCGAAGTTGCTTCCCAGTTGAAAACCAGCCTTCTATTTCGTTCTTTCCGTTCACACGAAAGCTGCTAAATAGTCCAAGAAGATGTCCCACCCACAAATCTATCATTGAAATGGGCACAATTATTGTGGGGAGGACGGGACTATAGTCCCATATCGGCTGTGACTTGGTTCTCGCTGCCTGCGTCCACCGACCGGATGTAACTTCCTGGAAAGGGGTGAACGACTTTCTTCCACTACAGTGGATGAAGTTGCTTCCAGTTGAAAACCGACCGGCTAAACAGTCCCAAGAATAGAAATGGGTTCCTGAAAAAGAGGTGAACGACTTTCTTCCACTGCAGTGGGTGAAGTTGCTTCCCAATTGAAAACCGGCCTTCTATTTTGTTCTTTCCGTGTGAAAACCGGCCTTCTATTTTTTTCTTTCCGTTCACACGGAAGCTGCTAAACAGTCCCAAGAATAGAAATGGGTTCTTGAAAAAGGGGTGAAGGACTTTCTTCCACTGGGCGAAGTTGCCTCCCAGTTGAAAATCGGCCTTCTATTTTGTTCTTTCCATTCACACGGAAGCTGCTAAACAGTCCCAAGAAGGTGTCCCACCTCCATACCTGATTCTTCTCGTCACCTTCTCGTCACCTTGCTTCTCATTCACAATTTCTTTCTCAGCTGCTCCATTTCTTTGTTCAGAGCATATGTCACGCCCCGACCCAGAATATAAATTAAAATTAAATTTCAAAGCATATGTCACGCCTAGTACTCACTCAACAGGCATGCAAGGCTTTCAATTTGACAAAATTTCAATATAATTTCCATAATAACATACTCCAGACAGTGATAATAATGGAACCACTAATTATTGCATATAAATTTTAACTTTAACTTTGCCATAATCCACATCATTAAATATAGTTATTCCAAAAACTAATCATCTCTTATAAACTGGCCTCACCTCTATACATAACTCCCAAAATGCCAAGATCTGATCTTCAAAAATGGTCCCTCAGTTTAAAAATCACATGTGAAAGTTTATGAGCTTTACGGCTCAGTAAGTAACAGATACATTTATAAACTAAATATAAATCATGATGTTATGCAATTCAATTACATCATACAGGATGTGATATCAATTTGATCGAGATCAAAATCATGTAATTAAAGATATTCAAGATGCGGCCTTATAACAGCTCTTCAATGATGTGGAAATCAGTAAGTAGTATAAAAATCCAATATATATTTATTTACTTTCATTATACTATACTTAAAATTGCATACCTGTTCTTTTAACTCTACAGCCCTTATTATGGTACCACGCTACTCCCTGTGGCTGGGCATCTAAATATTACCACGCTACCCTCCATGGCTGGGCATCTAAATATTACCACGATCCCCCGCGTAGTTGGGTACCTCAAGTCCGGACATCCACATAGTTAGGCTGAGAGACAAGTGATACATATCAATAGCTATAATCCATATATTTCTTTTCTTTTCGATACATCTATTATATAACTTTGATACAACTTTGAAATAGCTATAATTAAAATTTTAGGTTCAATTGCTTAGCCATTACTGAATTAAAATTCACCAACTAACCTTGACCAGAGTTAATCCATCCCCAAATACAAAACATCCCTCTTGTCAAATTTCCTCTATTTTAATGTTTAAAATTTTTATTTTTCTTACCACACTACTCATTTCATCATCTACTAATTTATAATAAGAATTAACTATATTACCTCTACTTATTGGTTTCTAATTAAAATTACCTCAAATAAATATAGAAGGGTAGTCAATCTTACCTGCCAATGAGCTGACCCATGGCAGTGATTCAGCTATGGCGGCGACAAGGAAGAGGATGAGAAAGAAGTGAAGGAAGAAGTGAGAAGGAGATAGAGAGAGAGAGAGAGAAAAAGAGAGATGGGAGATAAAGAAAAAGAGATCCCCCCTTTTTTTCTCTCTTTTCTTTTTTTTGGATAAATTATGTTTTTAGTCCTTAAACTATATCATATTTTTTTAAATGATCCTTAAACTACAAAACCATAACTTTTGATCTCTGATCTTTTTTAGTCATCTTAATATTGTCCTTCGATCAGTTTTCGATGACTTTCTCTTATCGGTTTAGTTATTTCTCACTGAACTGGTGCTTATGTGGCCATTTTTTGAAGAGCTGGTACTAGCTCACTTATGTGGCAAAATAGTTTGCCTTATTTTCCATCGTCCCCCTCTAAAATCCTTCTTTCATTTGGTGTGATCGAGTGGAACCTTACCCCTCTCAAATCCTCTTGATCATCCTGTTGGTGCAAGAGATCTTCTCCAATCATCCTCTCGAAATCTGAATTTTCCAATCTTCTTCCCTATTTCTCCTCTACGGTTGGCATCTTGCTACTGCATTCACCATGGATAGAAGCAAAAATGTTGGGTCCTGTGCCTCCTACCGATCCAGGGCTTAGAACAGTGATGGAGATAGGTTTTGCCTTTGTGGGCAACGCGCTCAAATAAGGACTTCATGGACAAGAAGAAATCCAAGTCGAAGGTTCTTCGGTTGTCCATGTTTTGGGTATGAGTCCACTTTGGCCCTAACTCCATTTTTTCATCTTTTTAATTTTAAAAAACTACCTTTGTATAGGGGAAGATGTCATGCTGTGATTATTTCGAATGGTATGATGAGGAGATCTGCCCCCATGGGAAGGTGGTGATTAATCTACTCAAAGAGGAAGTGGACGTGATTTACGAGAAAGTCAGATGCTTTCGCTGCAAACAGAGGATGTATCAACTAATTATTTTGCTTTCTTGGTTGGTTGTTGGTGTATTGCTTTTGAAGAATCAACAGCAGGAGTCGAGTTTGGGAAATGCTATCATTTTGTAACATATTTTAGTGGTCAGAACTTGTTAGTAATGCAGGTTTATGGATGTTAGTTGAGATTCTAATGCAAATGAATGAAATCATTTTTATGATATTATTGTATCAGAACTTGTCTTCTTTATTTTTTTGATTGTATTTAAATACTATAAACTTGTAAGCAGATATCTTTGTAGAAGCATCAAAAATCACAGTAAGATTAAGCTGACCTGTTTAGATCATCAAATGTGCTAAAACTTTAAGGACCAAATGAAAATACTTCGAATAGTATGATGACTAATGAGATAACTACCATCCAATGGGCTTATGATAATAGTTCATTAAAAACCTTAGCCCGTTATGTGCATAGAAGTAGGGTCACATCACAATCTATATGGAATGAAGCATACAAGAAAATGAAATATCTTAGTGGACCAAATGAAAAATGTTTACATAGTTCAAAGACTAACTGACATTATATTATCTGCAGACCACCCAATGCATTAACAACAATAATTCATGAAAAAGTAACCTGTATGTGCACAAAATATGGATGTTAAAAGCTGTTGGCCACAATACAAACTTTTGTATACAATATCTTTCATTGCTAAACAACTACATTGGAACAAAAGACCTTAGTTAAAAAATTAAGACCTTACACAAAAGACCTTACATAAAAGACAATTGAACTAGTATGGACCATCAATTACAATTTTTTTAAAGTAACCCACAGTGAATAAGTCCCAAAATGAATACTGTATACATCCATCAAGAGATCATATACCAGTACTTGAAGTAGGTCCAGACCTACCCCTCACAGCCCTCTCAGGTGGAATAAATCTACCCCTCCAACCCCTAACTTCACCCCTTCCAGCAGATATGCCTCTTCCAATAGTGGAAGATGAAGATGAAGCACCTCTCGTAGAAGCTGAAGTCTTCTCTGCAGCAGATCCACCTCTCTCAACTGTAGATCCAGCCCTTCCAGTAGAAGATGCAGCCCTCCGAACAGCTGATCTAGCCCTTCCAGTAGAGGCGCAGCCCTCCCAACAACAAATCCAACTCCAGCAGTAGCAGATCCAACTCTAGCAGATGTAAATCTAGCTCTATTAGCAACAGAACTAGCCCTTCCTGCAGTACCTACAGATCTAGTGCTACCTACTACCCATCTACCAGCAGTTCCTCTTCCAGCATGATCCCTTCTGACACGACCCCTTCTGGCACCATGAACACGGCCTTCTGCAGCAGCACCACCTACTTGTGCTATCTCATTCACCACAAATGAAGTTCTCTTTGAGGTAGTATGATCAAATAGTTAGTACTAAATTTAATATGGTAAATTAAATATTGAATGGTTTAACATACCTATGTGCCATGATGTTGTGATGCAAACCTAAATCCCATGAATTCCCTGCTGCTCCTCTACCCTTAATGCCTTGGCTTCTATGTATTATAGTAGAGGTACCAGTGGTTCGTTGCCTCTGTCTTGGATTACCTCCCACTGGCTGCCCTCCATCCTTAAATTATGTCCTATCAAATGACATTTCCCATACATTATCGTTATACTTGTCTTTCTTGATCTACCTTGAGTTTCATCTGCATCTCTTCCCTATTTTTATTTTAGTCTACCATGTGGCCTTCTTATTACTGGAGGTAGTGAAGTGACTAAGTTAGTCTTCAGCCACATGTTCTGACCATTAAGTGGTTAGAGAAAATGAGAATAGATTCTCAGATATGTTTTCTTATGAAAGTAAGAATGTACAAACTCTTTAGGCTTCTTTTTGAAAAAATAGATACACTGCATGGCATGGGTACTGTTAGGATTTGATGCCTTGAGATTCAGCCCACATTTCTATAGTGAGGTTCGCAGTGAAAAATGGAGTCCAACGAGACCAAGATCACCCAAAACGGAGCTCAGATGGAGGAGATACGAGCTCTTGAAGTCGCCACGAGATTCGAGGCGGCGGAGGACCGCTGGCGACCGACGGCGGGCGGCAGCGGTGCAGCCGCAGGTGGCGGTGCATGGGACCGCGACCCATGCGGGCGGGCAGCCCAGGCGGGTGTGCGGCCCAGTCGGGAGTGCGGTCCAGGCGTGCATGGGCCCGCGCGCGGGAGCGGGCCGGCCCAGCGGCCTGCTGGCCCTTTGCCCCAGTCCACCGTGGATCGGGCGGTCCACGACTGGACCTATGGACCGTGTGGGCATTTTCCACATATTTCTCACGGTCCACGATACTATTTCATGGATCGGAGCACGATCTGAGGGCATGGGTGGCTCCCAGTCTTGATCCGACGGTTCAGGGGTTATCTGGTTTTGTTTAGGACTCCTAATCCTTCTCTAATCAAGTTTTAAGCCCTTTAAATAGGGCTGATCGATAACAGAGAGGATGTGTGGTTGATTTTTTGCACCGTACGAGAACCCGAAGAAGAGAGAGGCGGAAGTGCTGAGAGAAAAGGAGCAGGAGGCTCCTGGACAGCGATCGCCAGGCACTTCAGGGGTTCAAGGGGTCTTCCAAGAGAGAGAGAGCTTTTGTGAAGGAAACTTCTAGTGAGAGAAAATTGGGTGTACATGGGTTGAGGGTGAGGTCTCCTCTTGTAAAATTTCTTTTTCATAGTGAAGTTTGCATGCCCCGTAGAGGCGAGCCCTTTTGTGGCTGATACAGGTATTTTGATTGTTTTTCTTTTGTTTTGTTTCTTCTTTCTTCCTGCTGCATCGCGTGGTACTAAAAAGATCTTGAGAGGTGGTGTCCTGGCCAGACATCCACCCAATAAGTGGTATCAGAGCAAGACAGTACAAGGATGCAGATTGCAGTGGTGGTGAGTAAGACTGAAGATGGAGAAGACAGGAACAATCAAGATGGAGATCAACAAGTTCGATGGTAAGAGCAATTTCTCCTTGTGGCAGGCAAGGGTGAAGGACGTGCTCATCCAACAGGGGTTGATCGATGCTCTCTTGTGCGATGAGAAGCCGACCACCATAGAGGTGCGGGATTGGAAATGGCTACAGATGCAGGCGGTGAGTACCATCCGTATGTACCTGACGGATGAGGTGGTGATCTATGTGCTGAGCGAGACTTCCTCGATGGTACTGTGGTCGAAGCTCGAGGAGTTGTACATGACGAAGTCTCTCACCAACATACTTTTCCTCTGGAGGTAGTTTTACCAACTGCAGATGACTGAGGGACAGAGCGTGCAGGAGCATTTGAGCCACTTCTAGAAGATCCTCACAGACCTCCTCAGTGTTGGTGAGAATGTTGAGAAGAAGACCCGGGCGTTGGTTTTGCTGGCGTCGCTTCCCCCTTCGTACGAGTCTTTGGTGACTGCTCTTCTAGTGGGGAAGAGCACTATCAAGATGGACGAGGTCACGCGACGATACTCCAGAACAAGGTTCTCATGAGGGAGAACCCAGCTTCGAGCTCAGGTGGCGGTAGCTCAGCTTTGGTGGCTTCTGGAAGAGCAGGAGGTGGTAGACGAAGCGACAGGAGATCGCAACGAGGGCGGTCCAAGTCCAGGAGGGACTTGAGCAAAATCAGGTGTTACCGATGTGAGGAGTTGGGGCATCTAGCCAGAGATTGCCCTCAACTTAAAAATCGGACGGTGGCTGCTGTAGCAACGGCCGGTAGTGATTTAGATGGAGATGTCTTGGAAATATCTGATGAGGTATCTACTTCTTCCCAGCAGTGGATATTAGATTCTGCATGCCCCTATCATGTATATTGCAGAGAGGAGCAGTTTGACTCCTTGAAGAATAGTGAGGGCACTGTATATTTGCCGGATGGATCGAGCTGTGCGATCAGAGGCATTGGGATGGTCAGCTGGAGGACACATGACGGTGTAGTGAGGAGATTGGGGGAGGTCCGATACATATCCGATTTCAGGCAAAATCTTATCTCACTTAGCAGATTGGATTCAAGAGGCTACAGAAAGGTAGCTGGTGGAGGAATCTTGAGGGTGTTACGCGGCGATAGGATTGTGCTGGAGGGGAAGAAAGGGAGCAGAGAACATTATTACCTGGCAGGGAGCCCAGTGCGAGATGGAGCTTCGGGAGCTAGGTGGAGCCCAGAGCGAGGTGGAGCTCCAGGAGGTGGATCGGACACGAGATAAGAGACTTGGGAGGACGAGAGGCGACATCGCAAGGTGAGATTCCTATTGCCGCAGGACGATGCCCCGAGCAGGTCTCAGGTCAGGAGGAGCATAGCATACGATGGAGATGGGATCGAGCAGCCTGGCTCGACTCTCATGTTTTCCCATCCATGATCAGCAGGCGATTGCCCCAGGGCATGGGGGCGAGGAGATCCAGAAGCTCTCGAAGTTTGGAGGAGGTCGAATATCGAGTCGAGATGGAGATTATTAGAATTTGATGCCTTGAAATTCAGCCCATATTGAGCCCACAGCAAGGTTCGCGGCGAGAAACGGAGTCCAACAAGACTAAGATCACCTGAAACGGAGCTCGAATGGAGGAGATATGAGCTCTTGAAGTCGACATGAGATTCGAGGTGGCAGAGGACTGTCGGAGACCGACGGCGAGTGGCAGCGGTGCGGCCGCAGGCGGTGGCGCACGGGATGCACGACCCAGGCCCGCGCAGGATGCACGACCCATGCGGGCGGGCGGGCGGCCCAGGCAGGCGCACGGCCTAGCCGGGCATGCGGCCCAGACACGCGTGGGCCCGCGCGCGGGAGCGGGCCGGCCCAGCGGCCTGCTGGCCCTTTGCCCCGGTCCACCATGGATCAGGCGGTCCACGGCTGGACCTGTAGACCGCGTGGACATTTCTCATTCATTTCTCATGGTCCACGACACTATTCCATGGACCGGAGCGTGATCTGAGGGCGTGGGTGGCTCCCGGTCTTGATCCGACGGTCCAGGGGTTATCTGACTTTGTTTAGGACTCTTAATCCTTCTCTAATCAAGTTTTAAGCCCTTTAAATAGGGCTGATCATTAACAGAGAGGATGTGTGGTTGGTTTTTTGCGCTGTACGAGAACCCAGAGAAGAGAGAGGCGGAAGCACTGAGAGAGGAGCAGGAGGCTCCTGGACAGCGGTCGCCAAGCACTTCAGGGGTTCAGGGGGTCTTCCAAGAGAGAGAGAGTTTTTATGAGGGGAACTTCTAGTGAGAGAAAATTGAGTGTACAAGGGTTGAGGGTGAGGTCTCCTCTTGTAAAATTTTTTTTTCATAGTGAAGTTTGCATGCCCCGTGGAGGCGAGCCTCCACGGGGCCCTTTTGTGACTGATTCACGTATTTTGATTATTTTTCTTTTGTTTTATTTTTTCTTTCTTCCTGCTGTATCGCGTGGTACTGAAAAGATCTTGGGAGGTGGTGTCCTGGCCAGACATCCACCCAACAGGTACAAGATATACCAATCAATTGCTACCTAAAACAGCTGCATTCATACTTATCCAAGTGCACAACATATTGATTAACCCCTTGTTTAACTTCATATTTGCTGTCACCAGCCCATGTAGCAAGACAGTATCGTGAGACTTCTTTATTCTTCTCCAGTTTCTTCATGATCTTAAGATAGATTGGATAATCATGTTTCAGCATCAGTTCCCTCTTTTTGATTGTCCTTGTGATCATGGTCTTGCACATCATCTCAAGCATTTGTACAATAGGTTTATCCCTTGATTGCGGTATGAAAAAATTAAACATCTCAAATAAATTGTTTAGGAGCATATCACACCTTGGCCAAATCCTAAATGCATGTCTAGACCATAATGTGGTAGGAACAGTCATCAGCCATTGGTATGCAGCAGGATCAATTTGTTCCATCACATGAATAAGATGTTCAAAGTCCGATTGGGTTGTAGCACTTGTTGAAATTCCAAAGGGCATCTTTCAATATCAAACCCTTGAATTTTGCCTTGAAGTTGGCAAATAAATATCGAACACAAAATCTATGATCGGCCCTAGGGAGTAGATCATCAACTGTGGGCAGTAAGCCCTGCCATGATCATGAAATATTATTATCATACTAATACGAAACATGATTACCACACTAATATGAAACATGATTAGCATGTGGTATGGAATGATAGAATGGTAAGTCCTAGATGTACCTTCTGCTGGTCATGAATGAATGTCCAGCCTCTATCCTTGTATAAGCCAATATCAAGTTGAGGAAGCTCCAAGAACCAACTCCAATTGTCTTTTGATTCAGATTCGATAATAGCCCAAGTAATTGGGTACATACTGTCATTTCCATCAATCCTAACTGTAGCCATTAACTGTCCCAAATATGACCCTTTGAGGTGACAAGCATCTAAGGCAATTATAGGTGTACAGCCATCCAGAAAACCCTATTTAAGAGCAACAAAGCAGACATAAAATCACTTGAAGATTGGTTCACCACCTAGGTCTTTGGGTATCAACAAGCATCTTTACCATACTACCATCATTTGTCCTTCTAATCTCCTTGGTATAATCCCACAATCTGCTATACTGCTCTATAACAGATCTCTGTATAGTCTCCATCACCTTCCTCTTTGCCCAATATGCATGAGATTTTGATATTTGTGCATTGAAATCTTGCCTAACCTGGTTCACCACCTCACTGGGCTTCTAAGATGGCTGACTCTTGAACCTTTCTAAGTACTTACTGGCTAAGATAGTAGATTTCATGTTCCTATTCCATACCTCTCTAAAGCAAGTGTGTTCACCACAATAGGATTTAATTTGTACTGCTAAACCATCCTACATCAACGAAGCATACAATTTTCAGTTGTAATTTTTCTGACATATAGCTCTTACCCTAACTTTGTCATTTTTCACCAACCTCACATTGTGTCCCTCAGTTATTGCATGCTCTCTTATTGCTCTTTTAAGTAGCTCAAAACTCTTAAATTTCATGCCCAACTTAAATTACACATTTGCCATATCAGTTTTCTCATTGAATACATCAAAAGTAGGTCCACACTCCTCTTCAAATGAATCCCATGAAACCAATTCCTTAGACTCTACATATTTCAAGGAAACATCCTCCTGGTTTTCACCTTCTTCAGCCCTTGGTTCACCTCTTTTAGCCCTTGCTTCACCTCCTTCAGCCTTTGGTTCAGTTAGTTGCCCTACAGCGCATTCTCCAACCTCTTCAGCTGAACTTCCAGCATAATCACTATCTTGTAGATCATTTAAATTAGTATTTCTTTTAGCCGAACTTTCACTATCTTGCTCACTGCCCTACTCACTGCCTTCCCCAACATCTTTGTCAGGTCTATGAATGGGTACATACTCTATATTTAGCAAAAGCTCTATAGTTGAATAAGGCCGCAGTTCATCTTGCTGCTCTGGTTCTGGCTCCGGCATAGCTCCTTGATGACCACTATCATCTTCATCTCTGTGTTCCATATAAACATGTATCATCCCATCTATCGAAATATTTGAAATCATATATAACATATCTTGATCTCCAAAGATGAATTTCAAGCCATTGTTTAGGTCTTTTCCTAGCTTGACATAGTAAAATTGAGAGATGTTGGAAACCCCAACATCCTCTAACATGTCCTCCAACTTCGGAATAGATATTCTATTAGGATCAACACTATCACATATAGAAATTTGCCCCCCAACATACTGTACTGTAGGCCTGAATATGAACTTGCCACCATAATGAAATGTGATAGAAAAAAAATCGACAACTATATTTAAACCCTAGGGCACAACTACAGACAAACAAAATCATTATTTAGCAAGGCATCAAGATTATTTTGAATATGCAGTATCACTTATTCATTAAATATAAGCAGCACAACAGAAACCTTTACCAAATCCCTTTCAAACCAATCTTAGCATTTGACTTAGGGCACAACCAGTAACAAACACCCTACGGCACAACTAGTGACAAATAAAGGCAAGTACCTTCATGGTTTTTAGAAAGCCAAGCACAAACATGCATCCTATAAACCCAAAATAACACGGATACAAACTTCGGTTGATGCAGAAAGGCAGATTGGTGAGGATTCCCACAAACCCAGAGTAAGTACTAGATTTGGGCAGAAGAAGAAGGCCGACGAGGATTCCCACAATACGCAGACCGACATTCGATTCGAAAGAAGAAGGCCGGCAATGATCGACGGTCTTCTTTGAAGAGGGGAAGAATAATTTCTGACAAGAAGAGAGAACTGGAGGAGCGGTCCTGGGAAATTAGAGCAGAGACGAAAAAATTACTTAAAGAAGGAATGACACCATCCCTTGAGAAGGAAACCGAATTGGCACCGGATACCATGTCATCACTTTTTTTTAATAACTTATTTTTAGCTTAGCACCGATGCTACCTATTCAAGTTAAACCAGCCACATGTGCACCGATAATGCCAAATAGGATTTCTAGTGAGAGAAAGTCATTGAAAATGGAACAAAGGGTAACATTAAAATGGTTCAAAAATTTTAGGGATCAAAAGTTACGATTTTTTAGTTTAGGGACCATTTAAAAAAATACGATATAGTTTAAGGACTAAAATATGATTTATCTTTTTTTTCTTCTTTTTCTTTTTCTCCTCTCTCTATTTTCCTTTCTCCTTCCCCATTTCCCCTTCATAGCACACACACACACGCATGCTCACACGCACACACACGTAGAAAGGGGGAAAGAGAGGGAGAAAGAGAGGAAGAGGAAGAGAGAGAGAGAGGCACGAAGAGGGAGAGAGGGCATGGGAGAGGGAGAGGAGAGAGGGAAAGAGGGAATGCAGGAGAGAGAGATAGATAGTGGGAGAGAGTGGGAGAGAGATGGAGGGAGAGAGGCGGCGGGGGGAGGGGCTTTGGGAACCATCAGGAGAGAACAAGAAAATCCCTCCTGTTCTTGATTTCAAAACCTAGCAGAGCACCATCTAAGGAGCGGGCTCTACTGGGAGGTTATCATATTCTCCTCCCTTAATTTTCATCCTCAAAATTAGCATGTTCAAACTCCAATTATACCCTTAATCTATCATTACTAGACTCATACAACTAATCACAAACTATATAATAAATTTCATCATTACTGCTCACATACTAGTCTATGACCAAAATCTTAATGGTGAACCTTACTCTTAAGATTTCTACTCTCTAAGCTTATTAGAGTTCTATAAATTTTCAAATATATTTATAAATAGTTAATTTTACTAAACTTCACATCAACTCTTGATACCAGCATCTAAGATTTAGTATCAAGAATTAGAATTTCTTATTCTACCCATAAGAATCCTATATTAGCTAATCTTGGTATTTTTCAAATGTTTTATAATTAGGGTACCAAATGGTAATCATTCTAATGTATTAGCCTAGATCATCAAAATCATCTTAATGTTTATACCAATATAGCCCTTCTCTTTTAACTATCTTAATTCCAATTTCAACATTCTTTCCAATATCAAACTTTCTAGAACCTCTTAGTTCTTCCTTCCTTTTCTTTAACAACCTATATCAACATTTATTTTACTAAATTCCATATATCCTTCTACGTGATATGTTGAAATCTTTGCTAAAATCATTTCCTTTCTTTTCATAGCATTACTATAATCAGTATACACTTAACTCCATCTAAAATAATTTCAATCTTTTATAACTACATACATATTTATACTATATCTTATGCCAAAAATTATATAATCAATTTTAATTTAAACCTATTATGTCATTTCTTATTCATTCTAAATCTTAAATTTATTTCCAAGTTCATTAAGAATATTGATCAACAACAAATTTTTTAAATACATAGATGTCACCTTGAGTCTTTTTCAAATTATATTAAGATATTCAACTAATTATAAAAATTTTTTAGTCATATAATTCAAATCATACTAAGCATGTGGGTTGTTGGCCTACCACACTTCTACTGCGCCACTCTGATCTATTCTTGTTGCTAAATATTAAATATCTATGAAAGATATTTTTGTCTTTGAATGTCCACATTGTACTTGCCAATACTATATCTTAAATATTTGAGTTCATCCTATCTTCTTTTACCTTAAAACTATAAATCATAATCTTATAAATTCTTAAACTTCAATGTACTGTATGTTAGATGTATGTCCTTGAAGCCAATATGGCTGACACATTGTAATAAATTTATAACATAATTTTATACTTAATATATTGATATGATCAATAAAAAGGATAAGTTCTTTTTCATTCAAGTGTGATGTATCCTTGAATCATCCATAGAATTAGTTTCGATACATATTCTCAAGGTGTTGAGAATTAGAGGTATGTATTTAATTCTTAAATTCTTCCAATCATAGGATCATCATGAGAATGGTGATAGATCCGAATAGACTAACACACAAATCACTTTCTTCAGGATAGACGGATCTCTAGTCTATAGTGTAGGGATACTGGACGATGAGTGCAGATAGTTATTAGAGAACAACTAGTACTGAACATGATCATATGAGAGATCACTTAGATTTCTATTTGATCGTCAATGATTGTCTCGATGCTGTAGTTGTGTAACTGATCTTTTGACTTGAGATGGTACTGCTACTCACAGTGAAACTACTGAAGTTTGACTGACACATAAATATGGGTCTCAATGAGCCCTTGTAGTGGATGTTGGTGACAGTTGGTCCACTGTAGGGGTAGGATGCATATCAAGATAGGATCTATCGATCTTGATAGAGAGGAGTAGTCTTATGAGATTTGAAAAGCTAAGTCCAAGAGTCTGTAGCCATAGTATTATGATTGATGAAAATTTTTTTTATAGAAGTCACAACTAAATTTGAGCTAATCGAATCTATCATATGACTGACGCTGAGGTTTGACAATTTATCCATGACCTGCTATCTAGTCGGAACTCATGATAAAGAGACTGAATCACACCTGCTATCTAGTTCTCCTATGGGGCATCTCTTGGGTGTGTTTTGGGGTATCTAATTATGGATGCAAGAGCTCCAATTGTTGGTGCCTAAAGGGTCTCATAAAGTAAGTTGGATAACTTAAGTTAATGAAAAACCCAATGCAAGTAGGACTTGTATTATATGATTAAAGATGATTCAATCCTTGTGCCTATTTAAAGGGACCTTCCCTAAGGTTCCTAGAGCATCAAAATGAGCAACCCCACGTGCCAAAAGAGAAGTCCCACGCCCTCTCTTCCTCTCCCTTTCTCTTACCTTGGGCATCCCACACCCCTTTCTCTTGGGACGCATGTCCCAAGGAATCCCATGCCCAAAGGCTGTTGGGTGCCTCTTCCTTGCTGGTTTCTAGTATCTGGTAGCAGCACATAATAAGAGGAGAAACTCTAGAGAAGAAAAGAAGAAGAAGATCAAGGAAAGAGATCAAATGTTGATCATGATCTATACTTCGTTTAGATTCAACAGGCTGAATTTTGGAGAACAAAAATTAGATTAAAGAGGACTGTTCCAGACTGATCCCGAGTGGATACTCGTAGAAGTTGGATATTTGTACGGCTAAGAGAGAACCTCTTCTCTTTTAGATCTAGATTCAAAAAAAAAAATTATGAAACAGGTACGTGATTTGATCACAATCTAAATTTCAGCATATAAGATAGATCCATGTGGTTTTATCTTTTCATGCATGCATAATTCAGATTAAAAGTATTTTAATCTTATTCTTTATTATGATGTTTAGAAAATAAAATTTTAAAATACATATGCATGTATTAAATTTCAAATTTCAACAGTAGTATCAGAGCCACGAGTTTTCATATACTGAATTTTGATATACATATTTTGAAAAGGTTTCAAAATTAGATTTTTCTTGATACATGAGATGTATAGATAGATCTTCAAATCTAAAATTTTAATTTTAGATTCAATTTTAGAACATATAGTTGATATGTTATTGCAAGCATAGATCTGAATTTTGATCTAGAAAGAGTTCTAGTTCATGTTCATGTGATACATAGATGCATGCATAAAACCTAAAATTTTTATATGATCTGAATTTTGATTCATATATATAATATATGTTTACATATTTAGATCATAAATTTACTTTTAATCTAATCCATGATTAGTATATGAGATATATGATATCATACTTAAATCTGAAATTTTCTTTAGATCTGATTTTACATGCATATATGTGATATATGTTTGTGTGTTAAAATCTGAAAATTATTTTTATATTTTAAAATTTACTTTCATGCAAAGAATTTAGATTTGAAATATGATTTTAGAATCTGAAATTTATGTTTGTGCATGAAAATTTTAGTCATGAAAAAATCATTAATTAGGTCATGTAATAGGGTTGCATTTAAAATTTTTGATTTGAGTCGTATGGGTCTAATTTAATTAAGTAATTATTTAAACTGAGTCAAGTGTTGATTAGGAATAGATCAATTAAATTAATGATCATACAATTATTATTGATCAAATCAATTGAACACAATATGTAGAATCGATTAATCTAAGGACACTACAACCAAATAGGTTACTAGCGATGAAGTTTTCGTCGCTAATAATCTATTTTCATCGTTAATAATTATTAATAATAAAATATTCATCACTAATTATTCATCATAAATAATCACATCATTGATAATATTTTATGATAAAAAAAATATTTCATCATTAATAAATGATATTTGCGATGAATAATTTTTATCGTTAAAATATTTTCATCAAAAAATTTTAATTGTAAAAAAAAATATTTGCGATGAATTATAACATTGCTAAAAAATAAAATATTAATAGCGATGAAAACTTTTTTATCACTATTAATTTAATTAAAATATTTTTTAAAATAAAATTTTAAAAAACTTTTAGCAACAAAAAATTTTCATCGCAAATAATATTTTTTGGAACTAAAATTTTTCATTGCTATTAATTTAATAAAACTTTTTTCAAAAAATAAAATTAAATAATATTAGTGATGAAAATCTTACATCGTAAATAAGGTAATTTTTGATAAAAATTTATATCACTAATAATTATTTATGATGAATAATTTTTTGTCACTATTAATTATATGTAAAATTTTAATAATTTTATATTTATTAAAAAAATTAAATTATCATACTAAAATATTTTTGGCAATCAATATTTCATTAAAAATAATTTCATCACTAATAATTTAATCATATTTTTTTAAAAAATAATTTATGAATATATTTTTTTAATTTATATCTATAATATTTTTTATAAATTAAAAAAAATTAAAATAAAAAATTTACATAATAAATAGATAAATAAATTTTATTATTTTATTATATTAAATTAAAATTATAAGAGATTTCAAATAAAAATAAAAAAGTATATGAAGAAGCCGTCAAGTGTCGGCATCTGGAGAATGAGCTGGGGAAGGAGAGCGCTCAAAAGAGCTTAAATCGGCCTGCTGCTGTCTCATCAGCTGTATCGTCTGCTCTATCTACGCCATCTGCTCCATCATCTGGATCTGGAGCTGCTGATACTTGTCGATGCGTGCAGCTAACTCCTGAGCTTGCTGCTTAGTTTGCCTCTACACCTCCGTCAGTCGAGTCTCGCACGCAGAATGGATGTCAGCCCTAAATGAGCGTGATGATGAGGGAGCAGTGATCCCATACCCTAGACCCCTAATATAACAGGGTCTCGTATCAAGCACCTAATCACAGATCTCATAATCTGTAGGTACGGTCGAGCCCTCAGGGGTAGGCTGGGATCTCATGTCTGTCATACGGTCTTAAAAATCAAAGTTATAGCTATTTTAATTTTGTAATAAAAATCAGACTGTGAATGAAAAAATAATTAAAAAAACTTACAAAGAGCTCCTGGCTCCCCATCGTCCACTTCCTTGATCGTCGCTGGTGGGTCTGCTGGTAGATATTGATCTTACCAGAAAGCTCGCCAAACTCAGCATCTCTCTGTAATTTGAGAATTAATTAAAAATTTTTTAAATAACTACAAAATTATATGCTCATTAAAAATTTAAAATTACCTACTATGTGCTCTATGTGACGAACGAACAACCTCGAACCCCCATAATATGGTACGATCAGTCTCGCCTAATTTGCGGCATTCTGGGCACATCTTCTCTATATAGTTACTAGTCAAATTAGTAGATAATAAATTTAATTTAAGAATAAATGATTCAATCATTAAACTCTAAAAAAAAGGTTTGGATGTGTAACCTGATATATCGGATCCTCATAATGTCGACATATGACAGTCTAGTCATCCATAGTGATGCTGTCATAGGACTGCTGCCATGCTGCCTCCTTCCCATGATCCTGCACCACATGGTACCAATGCTGATACATGTGATGGTGATAATCTCTGAAATGCAACGATAAATAAGTGTCCACGGCTCACCTCACACGATCCTCCTCAAAATCAATGATGTCGAATACACTCTGCCAATAATAAATATTAGAAGAATACTATGTAAATTAAATATTCATAATATAATTTATTTTACCTATAAGTGGGTGCACAAAACCTCTCTCTAAGTCGGTAGAACGTGACACCAATCGAAGAGCATCACAGGGGCATAGCTGCGGCATATGATGCCCAGCTCAGTCTACCATGGCTCGTACCATCCCCTAATAGGCCTGATGTAGCCGGCTGGTATCTTGATCCGGAGATGCTGTCCTGGATGCTCGCATCTCTAACACTCTAGAGTGAGGTTCTTCGATGGATCTCGCCCTTGCCTCACTACAGATGAAGACTGACCTAAAATAATAATAAATAAATTATTAGTATGATAGCTATTCGAATAAAAGAATCAAATTTCATTATATAAAAAGTATAATAATACTACTCAGACCTGTCTCATTGAGACCCACCTCATTGGGACCCATCTCACTGGGACCTGCCAGTGCAGGACCCTCTGACAATGGAGCCGATGCAGCAATGGAGATCGATGAAGGTGCCTCAACCTTCGGACTAGACTGTGAATGTGAACATCATCGTCTGTCTTCTGGTGTCATATCTATAATAATTGATATATAAATAAATATAATATTGAATAATAATAATAGAAAATAAATAACATTCTAATGAATACAATTATATCGCATACTATTATTGCAATAGAAGATTGAATGAAGAATATAGATCTACTCATCAATATTCGTATCTTTCTCGATGTGTAGATCCTTCTCTGAATCATAATAATCGATATATGTATCGTCTTCTATCTCATCATCATTTATAAACTGATCATCATCCTTTGACTCATTAAGATTAAATATAAAATCAGCTTCAACTTTATTGGACAGCAGATCAGCCCTATTCAAAGATGCCGTTACAAGTTCTTCATCAACCAAAAGCTCGGCTAATATTTGTTTTTCTTGCTGAAAAGCTTTCTCTTCTTGTAAATCCGTATTTTCATCCATCTCTAATCGGGTTGGTATGTCATATACACCTCTAGGTATTATTTCTTGTATAACATGTCAATTATCTCAATACTTTAGATCCTTCAAATATATTACTTGTTTCGCTTGAGTTGTTAATATATACGGCTCATTTTGGTACCATGTTCATGCAAAATTTATACTGATAAAGTATGAATTGATATGAATATCGATCTTTTTATTACTAATAACCTACTATTCATACTAAAACAAGAATATAGAATTATTGGATCCATACTTCAGTTCTATGATATCTACCAGTATACCATAATAATCAATCTCTTCTTCTCCTTCATATCTTATTGTAGTAATCTCACTATTCTGGGTCTGTCATTGCACCTCAAGCTCCCTTGTATGAAATCTCATTCCTCCAATAATACAAGATGCGTAGTGATTAACCTTTCGATCGAGACCACATGCTAAATCATATAACTCATCAATCGCACCCATTTTTTTATTGAAATACTTATGTTTCATCTACACCATAACATAAAAAATTATATTGGTTTAAATAATATTATTTATAATTAAATAAATAACATATCACTAATGCAACTTATAAGATCACCAAACTATTTTATAAATTTTCTCCTATGTCGATCATCGGCATCCGTATTATTCTCTCTACATAGTATACTCTTATGCTCACTGCAACAAGTTATAATTTTTAATTTTACATCGATATAAAAAATTTACTTAAAATATTAAACAGTATGCTAAGATGGTACTTACTCAATAAAATTTTTAATTTCTTCATAATTATTTAGAATGTAAAAGTATGTCTTGGATAGCTCATTCACATCTATAAATTAATATCTTCTTGTACCAATAGATCGAACCGTTTGTTTAAATATAGACAATATCGGTTTATTATTACTCCATTCACGGTCTGTGTTACGATCTGTACGATTAAATCTTATTTCGATATCGTCAAGATATATCAAGCAGAATATGACATACTCTGTAGCTACATATATTTTTGCCATAGACCCTTCAGGCCTTGCTTTATTGCGCACATACCTTTTAAGGTACACAAGAATCTGTCAATAAAAATAAATTTAAATTTTAGAAATGTATTTACATCTTATAATTGATATGACAAAGTGCGTATAATTTCTTTACCTTTCAATAGGATACATCCATCGATAATGTACCAGTCCAACCAAACGAGCTTTCTTTGGAAGATGAATAGCCAGATGCACTATAACATCAAAAAATGATGGTGAAAATTTTTTTTCTAACTTACAAAGAATGAGTACGATATCCTTCTCTGATCTCTCAAGTAAGTTAATCTTTAATTTTTGGCAACACAGTTCTCGAAAAAATACTCTCAGCTCAATCAATGCAATTTGAACATCACTACCCAAATAGCCATGCATAACTACAGGAAGCAAATGTTGCATCATCACATGGGAGTCATGACTTTTTATGCCAGAATTATTGCCATCGTTGTTCCCAACACACTGTGTTATGTTTGAAGCGTATGCATCAGAAAACTTTACGGTTTTAAATCATTCACAGAAATTCTTCTTTTCCTCACCAAACAGTGAATAACATACAGGTGGCATAAAATTTTTTTCATCTCAACGAACTAAATGCAACTCCAGCTAGATTCTCATTTTTTGTAAATTAAGACGAGCTTTTGTACCATCTTTTATTTTTTCTGGGATGTTCAATACAGTACCGCTGATATTATCATAAATACTCTTTTCAATGTGCATTACATTCAGATTATGATGAAGTAGTAGCTGCTTTCAATATGATAGTTTGAAAGATGCTTCGCTTCGTCCAATTCAACTCAGCTTCAGTATGCTTCCACTTGCGAGTACCCAATATTTTTCTAAATTGGATATTTTCAATGACTTCAAGTTGTTCTAAAATTTTTGCTCCACTTAACTCCTTTGGTGGAGGACGTCGGTCGGACTTACCATCAAAATATTGGTTATAACGAGTCCTCCAAGAATGATTAGCACAGAGAAACCGTCGATGACCCGTGAAACATATTTTTTGTCCGTATGTTAAATGTAAGGAGGATACATCTCTATTGCGTATCGGACATGCAAGATATCCTTTGGTGCTCCATCCAGATAAGTTTTCATATGCAGAAAAATTATTTATGGTCCATAGAATTGAAGCATGCAACTTAAAATTACTTTGACTCATAGAATCATATGTTTGTACCTCATTTTCTCATAGCTCCTTCAGATCATCGATTAAAGGTCGTAGATATACATCAATTTTATTATCTAATGCTTTCAGACCCAGAATCAATAGTGAGATAAAAATAAATGATTCTTTCATGCACTTCCAAAGTGACACATTATATACAACTAGCATCACAGGCCACATGCTGTAAGAGGTACTCAGATTGCCAAAGAGACTAAATCCATCTATTGTTAGACCAAGCTAGATATTACGTAGGTTACTCGCAAAGTGCGGATGCTTTGCATCGAAATCTTTCCACACTAAAGAGTCGATCGGGTGGCTAAGTATATTCTCCTCCAAAATTCACTGCTCATAATGCCATCTCATTTCTTCAGCTATCTTTGTGGACATATACAACCTTTGAAGTTTTAGAATCAATGAAAAATATCTCAAAATCTTTTGAGGTATCTTTTTTGCTTTTCTATTATCGATTTTGTATCTAGGCTCATCGCATTTCGAACATTCAGTTACTTATTTATAATCCTTATAAAATAATATACAGTCATTTTTGCATGCATGTATAGAAATATAGTCAAGTCTCAATTCTCATATGTATATTTTTACTTAAGAATATGATTTCAGAAGTCTCTCTCCATCAGGAAGAGCTACTTTAATCAATATCAAAGTTTGATCAAATGACTTCTGAGTCCATCGATTCACGATTTTAATATGATGCAATTTTATCAAAAATACTAACTTAAAAAACTTTATACAATTTGAATAGAGTGGCTCTCGTGCATCTCTTACAAGCTTTGCAAGCTGTTCAGAAGTTTCTTCTACCTCAAGTCGAATATTATGTTCATGATCAAAATTGCTTTCAGATGCAATAATACTCATGCGTGTATTTGAACAAGCATCCTGATGTAAATCATCTAATAATTATCCTATACCACTGTTCGATAGGTCCAGCAGCATTACTATCATCTTCAGTATCGTCATCGTCGTGCACCACTTCATTTGGATCATCCTCTCCATGCCATATCCAATAAGTATATTTCTTATTTATACCATAATGTAGCAAATACTCCTCAACAAGTGTTATATGACGATATATCAAATTGACATATCTCTTGCATAGACACTTTATCCGACTAGCACTGTCAGCCTTATGCCATGCAAACTTAATAAAATCTCGAACTCCTTTTTGATATTCAGATAAAAAAATATCTCTAGCATTCATCTAATTTTTGTTGATATTCATCTAACAACAAACACAAAATCATTAACAACCAAAAAAAAGTTCAATGGTATTCTGGATTTCGATCCAAATTTCAGACTGAATCGCGATCTGAATTTTGGCTAAAATTTTGATCTGGATCCAGACACAGATCACTTTATACAAAACAACATATATTAAAAAATATAGACTAAATAGTGGCACAGAAGATATTCTTCTATCAATTTAATGAAGTAGAAATGCATGATCCTATACATTTCAAATCATTACTAACAGGTGTGGCCCTATCTCTTTCAAAAAAGTAATAATTTTATTATTGTTATTAGTGAATATTTTATCTCATTTTTATAAAAATTTCGGTAGCATCTCCTCATGGTTCTCCAAGTATACGATGTGAATATGGTGGCTATGCACCCTATCCATCGTATACCCAGAGAACAATGAAAAGATAACAACTGAATATCACATAATAAAATAAAATATCAACTATTAACAATAATAATATTATTATTTTTTCAAAAAGCTTAAATACGGGACATCCAAGAGTCGATCTCGATGAAGATCGACTCTTGAACGAAAATCTATGGCTCAATGCAATTTAACTACCATCTTTGAACATGCATTCGAAGATGGATTTCTAATTTATCAAAAAAGAATAACTCCATATTGAAATTTTTTCATTAAAAATTTTAATAGAGTTTTTTCTAAAATAAAAATATTTTTTATATTTAATTATAATATCAGCAGCATACAAAATAGCACATAAAATAATTAAATTGTAATAAGTAACAGTAATGTGTATTGTGCTAGTGAAAAAAATAATTAATTAAATAATTAAATAATTTCAACAGTAATACTAAAAAATAATATGCAACAAATATAATTAATCAAATAATTTTATCCCCACCAGCATCGGCCCCATCCCCATTGGCCTAGCCCGGCCCCATCCCCGTCGGCCTCGGTCTAATCCCTGTCGGCCCGGCCCGGCCCCATCCCCATCGACCCCTCGATGGCTTGAGAAAACACCAAAAAAAAAACTTACCGATGGCGGATGCAGGCACCGTCGGCCCATGCTGACCTGACCCCATCCCCACCAACCCCAGCCTCATCCCCGCCGGCCTGGACTGCCCCTCCCCGTCGGCCCCCTGATGGCCCGAGAAAATACCAAAAAAAAAAACTTACCGACGGTGGACGTGTTGGAAAATATGTCCCAAAAGCCAATCGTCAGCTTATTGACGGTTGAGTAACCTTGTATTGTAATTGATTTATTAATAAATAAAATATATTTTTGATATTTTCATCATAAGTTTTCATCTTCTAATGAACTCTGTTGTTGTGATGAAGTCCTTAAGACTATTTAGGTTCGATAAAGAGAAGATTTATCGATTAGTCTTTAAAACTGTTCACGACCAAATAATAGGCTGTTAATAAGGACAACAGCTTCTATCGAGCATAGGTCGCTGTAGGCCATATGAGTTGGTTGTCCTTTTAACCAAGGAGTGTGGAGACACTAGTATGGCATACAAGTGAGATGTAAGGGTACATCATTATTGAACGTGACCAACTCCAGAGCATTATGCTGTCGAGAATATTTCTGATGGGATATAGGTATAAGTATCCCTTAGACCTGAGATCGCCTCAGTGACTTGCAAGAAACTCACTGTACTTTGGTATTGGACTAACTAAATTTTTAATTTAGTGATGAAAGGCTTCTGAGTATAGTCAAGTACTTGCAAAGTCAGAGTGTGATCAAGATGGAATTGACCACTCCAAGAGTTGGAGAAGAATGAGTCGCTGTATTTCAATTTAGCAAAATCTTGACCAGGATAATCCATCAGATGGATTTGATATTTTGAAATACAATGTGGACAACCTAATCAGAGTGACAGTTGAACTCTGAGGTGTCCTATAAGTATTTTGGTCAAGGGGATAAATTATATGGAAACTATATCCGCATGGGTTCTAAAGATGTTGTTCTACACATTTGACCTATCTGGCCGTCGGGTACCATTGCTAGATGTTCACTTCGATTGGTATAAAAATTTATTCCTATACTACCGACTTAGGTTCGGACCTATGAGATCACACACATTAGAGTTCACGATCCGATTGGATGGTTAATCAACGATTAAGAATCGTTCTAGGGTTAAATGATTAATACGATTGACATTTAACCTAGTGCAAGTGTTACAAGAGGATCGATTAGCAATTTGATTGCTAATTGACTTAATTTGATTAAGCCAATGGACTGAGATTAAGTCTAATTAAATATAATTTAATTAGATTTAGTTTGGGCTTGATTGGATCAAGTCCAATTGGTTTATTGAATAAGCCAAGTGCAAAGAAAAACTAGTCCTAGTTTAATTAGGATTTGGGTCAACCTAATTTCTAATTCGCTTAGAAAATTAAATCAGATTTAAGTCTAATTTAATCTGATTAAATTAAGTTCTTAATTAGATTAAGATCTATTTTAATTGGGTTGATTTGGTTTTGATTTGATTTGATTTGAGAAACCAAATTTGAACAAGTCATAGATTGAATCCTAGTAAGACTAGGATTCCACCTTGCGCCACCTTAGCCCTCCATGCCCACTCTATCTTATTTTGTGTGACAAAACCTTCTCTCCCAGGCCTTCACGCATGCCCAAAGCTTTTCACTCTTTCTCTCTTACATGAAACGTGGTTGTGGACCAAGTCAAAGTAGGAATTAGTTTGGATTTCAAATTCTATGAGATAGAATTTTAGGAAACTAAAACTCTTTCCTTATGGAACTGATTTTACCCAATTTTTTTTTAAAGTTTTTATGATTTTTATGGCACATATTGTGTGCCCTTTGCTGATGGTCCATGGTAGAAAAATAAGGAGGGGGCACCCAAGAGTTGGGCACCACTTGTCTTGCCCTGTTTGGATTTTTTTTGACTAGGTATTTGACCTAGACAACGATTCTTCATATCTCATTATTTAAGATGAATTTCTTCTTGAAATTTTTGTGAATTATAGAGCATTAAGAGACTTTGAGCTATGTAAAAATTAGAGAGAAAGAGTATTGGGGCATGGAGATATAATAGACACAAAATTAAGTGTCTGGGTTAGAGCAAAGAGAAGAAGAAGAGGGTCTTCTTCTAGGGTTGCTGATTGCACCTCTTTCCTTCCTCTATCTGTGAGCTTTCTAAGAGTGTCTCATATCTAAAACTTCTTCTCCTACTTTTCATCTTTGAAAGAGTCCAAATCATGAAGGAGGCATCTGATCGACCATCGAAGAAAGATCAGCATAGTACTAGCATAATATGCTGATTTCTTACACTAGGACTTCTGATCATCATTCGTGGGCTCGTGTGGATGACTCCTAGAGGTCGGATGCATGTGCGGCTTGCAACATCATCCTCAAGCTCGGATCAGCAAAGTTAGAACATCTAACTTGCAAGGTAATAGATCTGATCTATTATATTTTACATACATTAGATGTAGCATAGAAACATGTTGATATGATCAACATGTAGTTCTTGTTCTTTATATTTTAATTTTTGATTTAATATCATGTAATAATCATGTAATAGGATCTTAGATCAAGGGATTCTCTAATTTTATAAGTTAAATTTTGATTTATTTTAGTCTTCTGCTACCTGATCTTGAAAAAGTTTCAAGATATAACCCTGAAACCCTAGATCTGGTTCCTTCAATTGGTATCAGAGCCAGGTTGTTTATTACATGATTATCAATACATGCTTAAATTATTTTTTAGATTAGATCAAATTTATAATCTGATTATTAAATCTAAAATTAAAATTTTTAGATCAATCATGAATTGTAGGTTGTCCTGCTGTGAGGTTTATCCCTTACAGTGCAAAGGTTGTCCTAGTTCGTGTAGATCTATCTTTAATCATAAATTTGTTAGATGTGATCTAGATTAAATTTATGATTTATTAAATTAAAAATTATTTAAATCTAAAATAAAATCTCTTTTTTAATAATTTTTGCGTAAAGAACCATCATATAAGAAAAATTTGCGCAGTTTAAAGTTGAAATTGTTTCAATTACATGAACCTGTTTAGATTAGATCTAAAGTAGTTTCATGCTTATTTCACTTGTATTTTGATTATAAATGAAACATGCAACTTGGTTGGTAGAACCATGTTGTAAAAATATTTTACAAATATGAAAATTATTTTCGAAAAGCCGAACCCCAACCCTCAGCCCAAAACTTAATTGAGAATTAAGAAGTTGTTTGATTAGGTTCTAGGATTGTGAATTAAAGAACCTAAGACACAAACCATAACACATTGGGTTAATGGGTTAGTGGGAATTAGATCCATTAATTGGGTTAGACCTAAGGTTAGATTAAAGATGGACTTAATTAGAGAATTGACTAAATCTAATCAATTATTGTTTTAAATTAGGTCAAGAATTCTCTGGATCAATTACAATAATTGTAGTTGGTCAAGTCTATATCTTTAACGAGAACCAAATGGACTTGATTCTTAGCTAAGCGGTCTAGCATGAACTGTTAGGTTGATCTAATCAAAACTAATTAAACCAGTTAGTGTCTAAGATAAATCAGACCGATGATTTTTAATTGGCAGCCCACTTACTTGACCATTTCTGATGGTATTTAAGGCAAGCTTTGGCAGACCCTCCCACCAATCGAACTTACCTGACCTCTTGGTGAAATTATATTTTGATCGGATCACTTGACTATTCGAGCTAACCCATGTCAGTTAGGTAAATCAGTGTGACTGATTTAGGTGCTCCTAGACCAGCCCTTTTAATGGTCTCCCTTAAGCTGACTTGGTGAAGCCAGTGGGAGGATCATGATAAGCTGGTTCTTCTGACCTCCTCCTCTAAATCAATTAAATCTTCTAAAATTATTAGGTCCTTAAAATGAAATAGTTATGGTGATAACTAGATCATAGCCTCCCATTAAGTGGATGATAATGGGTCCATCAGTTGGATAATCATTGGAAGCCCAGAGGCCTGGTGCTTATCGACTGATGAAATTATCATTCATAATATGATTTCTTGACTACATCTTTCTAAATGGTGGTTAGATTAGCCAACCAAAGTTGGGCCTAATCATTCATTGGCTAGATGGACCAAGTATGGTCATGTTAATGGTTGGACCTAACCAGACCTTTTCAGTGGAGGCCAAAGCCTACTGATTAGGGACTGGGGCAAAATTAAAATTACTAAAAATTATTTAGAGAAATAATTGATTATGAACCTACTCTTAGATGTACATGGGTTGGCCAACCAAAGTTGGGCTTGTGTGCAATCTAAGTAGATTCTAGTACCCACTAAGAAATTAGGATAATTCCTCGAATTGAAGGTAGAGGCTACCAATTCAAATAAAATAGTGGGAGAAACCTTTTGATTAAAGTCAAAATCTTTAGGTTTAATGAATCAATTACTAATTAGATTATGATTTTTTTTTGTGCAGATATAGCCACTTTTCTATCGCTCCGATCATTGTTGGACAATAAAATTTTGATGGGATCCAACTTCAGTAGCTGGTACCGAAAGTTGAAGATAGTCCTGGAGCATGAACGGATCCTATATGTGATAACAGATCCTGCACCTGAGGAGCTAGCTGCCAATGCATGTGGAACAGTCAGAGACACTTACCAGAAGTGGCTCAGTGATCGGACCACAGTGCGCTGCATCATGCTGGCTGTCATAAGCAACGAGTTCAGTCGCAAACTTGAGATGGCTCAGCTAAAGGACATGCTTCAAGTGTTAGAGGATGCCTTTGGCACACCCGATGATGTGGAGAGGCACAAAACTAGTTGTGCCATCTTCAACACCAAAATACGGGATGGTGCCTCTGTCACTGATCATGTATTATACATGATCGAGCTGATGGAGCATTTGAGCAAGCTCGGCTTTCCCTTGTATGAGCAGCTTGGGAAAGATGAATACTGAACTCGCTGCCCAAATCTTATCTCCCATTCTTCACTCATTATAGAATGACAAAGCCTGAAGTAAACTACCACGGGTTACTGGGGTTGCTTCAGAACTTTGAGAAGGATCACCAACTCCACAAGGAGTCGGTGAATTTAGTGGGAGGTTCATCTTCTGGTTCTCGATCCTTTGAGAAAGGGAAGAAGAACAAGAAGAAGAAAGTGAAGAAGGTGCAAGTTCAGGCTGGAACATCAGTGCAAGGCCAGATCAGAAAGATCAAGCCCGATAAGAGTCAAGCTGAATGCTTCTTTTGCAAGAAGCAGAGGCATCGAAAGAGGAACTATCCTCAGTACATTGCCTCCCTGGATCCGAACAGGTAGAGAAAGAAGCAAGCTGTTGCTGGACAAGGTATTTATATGATAACTCCTTGCAATTTCTCTATTTGTGATATAACTGATTGAGTATTGGATACCGGTAGCCCTTACCATATTTGCAATTCGTTGCAAAGGTTGCAGGTCAGTAGGAGATTCGAGCAAAGTGAGAGGTTCCTGAACGTTGGAGATGGAAGATCAGTTTCAGTTCTAGCATTAGGAATCTTGAAACTTGTATTTGAGTCCCATACCGTTGTTCTTAATGATTGTCATTTCTGTCCCAGTTTCTTTTTAAATATTTTTTCTGTAGGCCTTCTAGCCAAAAATGATTATGAAATTTCAATAAAGAAACAAGTTTGTAATATCATTATGAATGGTGTTACTATTTTTTATGGATATTTGAACAATAGTATGTATATGTTATCACAACCTGTTAACGTAGTCTATTCTACAGGCAAGCACCCTAGATTAGATAGTGTATCAGATATCTACTTATGGTACTGTAGGCTAGGTCATATAAACAAGAACAGGATAAACAGGTTGACTCAAGAGGAAATCCTCGAAGTCAGTGATTGTGAATCACTTCCAATCTATGAGTTCTGTCTTCTTAGTAAAATGATCAAGTCACCTTTTACTGAAAAAGGTGAGAGAGCTACTGAGCTTTTGGGCCTAGTACATACTGATGTATGTGGGCCCATGAGCACAAGTGCTAGAGGTGGATATTTCTACTTCATCACTTTCATGGATGATCTATCCAGATATGGATATGTCTATCTGATGAAACATAAGTTGGATTTATTTGAAATGTTCAAATGATTCCGAAGTGAAGTAGAAAAATAAATTGAGAAGAGTATTAAAATTCTTTGATCTGATCGAGGAGGGAAATACCTTTCTGGTGAGTTTCTCACATATCTAGGAGAGTATGGGATTCTCTCCCAATGGACTCCTCTAGGAACACCACAACATAATGGTATGTCTGAAAGGAGAAATCAGACTCTGTTAGACATGGTCTGTTTTGCCAGCTTGTCATATCTTTCTGGGGATATGTACTCGAATCGATCTATTATCTGTTAGATAGGATTCCAAGTAAGTCTGTAATTAAGACTTTATACGAGATATGGACAGGATGTAAGCCAGCACTTTCACATCTTAGGGTCTGGGGGTGCCCGACCTATGTCAAACGGTTAGTTACAGATAAATTTGGACCTAGGTCTAACAAATGCACATTTATAGGATATCTCAAAGAGACCAAAGGATATTTTTTCTACCATGTTGATGAACAAAAGATGTTCGTCAGCCTTAAGGCAACCTTTTTAAAAAAGAAGTTCCTTGGTGAAGGAACCATTGCCTCTAAGGTTGAACTTGATGAAGTTCAACAGGTAGAAGGACCAACACCAATAGCTGAACCTGAGTCGGATTTGATTAGATTAAATTTGGAGCATAATGTACCTGCACCATTAAGATGATCTGGTAGAGTACCATGTTAGTCGGACAGATACTACGATTTTTTGGTCCGGGATGGTGATCCCATCGAACTCGATGAGAACGATGAGGATCCGATCACCTATATGGATGCAATGCAGAGATCTGATTTCAAGAAATGGTTTGAAGTCATGAAATCCGAAATGGAGTCCATGAAGGTCAACGATGTATGGACATTGGTTGACCCACCTGGAGAGGTTAAATCCATTGGGTGTAAATGGGTCTTCAAAAGAAAGAGGGGCGCAGACGGAAAGGTGGAGATCTATAAAGTCCGTCTGGTTACCAATGGGTATCGTCAATATTATGATATTGACTATAACGAGACGTTCTCCCCTATGGTAATGCTCAAATCCATTCGGATAATGCTTGTAATAGCTGCCCATCTGAATTATGAGATCTGGCAGATGGATGTAAAGACAGCTTTTCTGAATGGAGAGCTAACTAAAGAGGTGTATATGATACAACTTGAGGGGTTTACATCCACAGATGAGTCCAAGGTGTGCAAGCTTCAGAGATCCATTTATGGATTGAAGCAAGCTTCTCAGAGTTGGAACATGCATTTTGATAAGGTGATCAAAATGTATGGCTTCGTTAAGAACGGAGAAGAGTCCTGTATCTATAAATAGGCAAATGGTCCAGTTGTGGTATTCTTTGTCTTATACGTGGATGACATTCTCTTAATCGAAAATGACATCCTCACACTACAGAAAATAAAAATTTGGTTGTCATCACAGTTCTCCATGAGGGACTTGGGTGAAGCATCCTACATCTTAGGGATGAAGATCTATAAGGATAGATCTAAAAGGATGCTTGGGTTATCCCAATTCACATACATAGACACTGTGCTGAAGAGTTTCAGCATGGAGAATTCCAAGAAGGGCTATCTACCGATAGGCCATAGAAATTTTCTCTCTAAAAATGATTATCCGACAACTCCTGAAGAGAGAGAGCATATGAGTAGAGTCCCATATGCTTCGACCGTGGGATCTATCATGTATGCCATGAATATACAAGACTAGATGTGGCATACTCACCAGGAGTAGTGAGTAGTTACCAATCTGATCCTGGAGAAAATCACTGAAAAATAGTTAAAGCCATCCTTCAGTATTTAAGAAATACTAAGGACCAATGGTTGGTTTATGGCGAGTCAGATCTGAAACTTGTGGGGTTCATAGACTTCAGCTTTCAATCTGACCATGATGACAACAAAAGCGTGTCGGGTTATATCTTTACTCTGAATGATAGAACCATCTGCTGGAAGAGTTTCAAGTAGCATACTGTGGCAGACTTTGTTTGTGAGATGGAGTACATCGCAGCATCGGATGCCATGAAGAAAACTGTGTGACTGAGAAAATTCATCACCGAACTCGGAGTAGCACCCTCCCTCGATGGTCCGATCCTGCTCTACTGTGACAGTACTGGTGCCATAGCTCAGGCGAAGGAACCCAAAGCACACCAGCGGACGAAGCACATTTTGCGTCATTTCTACTTGGTCGAGAGATCATGGATCGAGATGACATCGACCTTCAGAAGATCGATGGAAAGGAAAATCTGACCGACTCCTTCACTAAAGCCCTGGCGATAAAGGAGTTTGACAACCATATGTCGAAGATGGATATTAGATACCGTGCCGAGTGGCTTTAGAACAAGTGGGAGTTGTTAAAAAATATGTCTCAAAAGTCAATTGTCAGCCTGTTGACGGTTGAGCAACCTTGTATTGTAAATAATTTGTTAATAAATAAAATATATTTTGGATATTTTCATCATAAGTTTTCATCTTCTAATGAACTCCGTTGTTGTGATGAAGTCTTTAGGACTATTTAGGTTCGATAAAGAGAGGATTTATTGATTAGTCCTTAAAACTGTTCACGACCAAATGATAGGCTGTTAATAAGGACGACAGCTTCTATCGAGCATAGGTCACTGTAGGCCATATGGGTTGGTTGTCCTCTTAACCAAGGAGTGTGGAGACACTGGTATGACATACAAGTGAGATATAAGGATACATCATCATTGAAAGTGACCAACTCCAGAGCATTCTGCTGTCGAGAATGTCTCTGATGGGATAAAGGTATAAGTATCCCTTAGACTTGAGATTGCCTCAGTGACTTGCAAGCAACTCACTGTGCTTTGGTATTGGACTAACTAAATTTTTAATTCAGTGATGGAAGGCTTCTGGGCATAGTCAAGTACTTGTAAAGTCGGAGTGTGATCAAGATGGGATTGACCACTCCAAGAGTTGGAGAAGAATGAGTCGCTATATTTTAATTTAGCAAAATCTTGGCTAGGGTAATCCATCAGATGGATTTAATATTTTAAAATACAATGTGGATAACCTAATCAGAGTTGACAGTTGAACTTGGAGGTGTCCTATAAGTATTTTGGTCAAGGGGATGAATTATATGGAAACTATATTCGCATGGGTTCTAAGGATGTTATTCTACATATTCGACCTATCCGACCGTCGGGTACCATTACTAGATGGTCATTTTGATTGGTACAAAAATTTATTTCTATACTATCGGCTTAGGTTCGACCTATGAAGTCACACATATTAGAGTTCACGATCCGATCGGATGGTTGATCAACGATTAAGAATCTTTCTAGAGTTAAATGATCAATACAATTGACATTTAACCTAGTGCAAGTATTGCAGGAGGATCAATTAGCAATTTGATTGCTAATTGACTTAATTTGATTAAGCCAATGGGCTGAGATTAAGTCTAATTGAATATGATTTAATTATATTTGATTTGAACTTGATTAGATCAAGTCCAATTGGTTTATTGGATAAGCCAAGTGCAAAAAAAATTAGTCCTAGTTCAATTAGGACTTGGGTCAACCTAATTTTTAATTTGATTAAAAAATTAAATTAGATTTAAATTTAATTTAATCTAATTAAATAAATTCTTAATTGGACTAAGACCTATTTTAATTGGGTTGATTTGATTTTGGTTTGATTTCGTTTAAGAAATCAAATTTGAATAAGTCATAGATTGAATCCTAGTAAGACTAGGATTCCACCTTGCGCCACCTTAGCCCCCCACGCCCTCTCTCTCTTATTTTGTATGACAAAACCTTCTCTCTTAGGCCTTCACACATGCTCAAAGCTTTTCACTCTTTCTCTCTTATATGGAATGTGGTTGTGGACCAAGTCAAAGTAGGAATTAGTTTGGATTTCAAATTCTATGAGATAGAATTTTAGGAAATCAAAACTCTTTCCTTATGGAACTGATTTTATCTAATTTTTTTTTAGATTTTTATGGCTTTTATGGCACATATTGTGCACCCTTTGCTGGTGGTCCATGGTAGAAAAAGAAGAAGGGGGCGCCCAAGAGTTGGGCACCACTTGTCTTGCCCTGTTTGGATTTTTCTTGACTAAGTATTTGACCTAGACAAAGATTCTTCATATCTCATTATTTAAGATGAATTTTTTCTTAAATTTTTGTGGATTATAAAGCATTGAGAGACCTTTGAGGCATGTAAAAATCAAAGAGAAAGAGTGTTGGGACATGGAGATATAATAGACACAAAACTAAGTATCTGGGTTAGAGCAAAGAGAAGAAGAAGAGGGTCTTCTTCTAGGGTTGCTGATTTCACATCTTTCCTTCATCCATCTATGAGTTTTCTAAGAGTGTCTCATATCTAAAACTCTTTCTCCTACTTCTCATCTTTGAAAGAGTCTAAATCAAGAAGGAGGCATCTGAATCGACCATCAAAGAAGTATCAGCACAGTACTAGCATACTGTACTAATTTTCTGGATCAGGACTTCTGATCGTCATTCGTGGGCTTGTGTGGATGACTCCTAAAAGCCGGATGTGCGTGTGGCTCGCAACATCATCCTCAAGTCCGGATCAGCAAAGTTAGAACGTCTAACTTGCAAGGTAATAGATCTGATCTATTATATTTTACATACATTAGATGTAGCATAGAAACATGTTGATATGATCAACATGTAGTTCTTGCTCTTTATATTTTAATTTTTGATTTAATACCATATAATAATCATGTAATAGAATCTTAGATCTAGAAATTTTTTGATTTTATAAGATAAATTTTGATTTATTTTAGTCTTCTGCTGCCTGATCTTGAAAAAGTTTCAAGATCTAACCCTGAATCCCTAGATCTGGTTCCTTCAGGACGCAGGCACCGTCAGCCCGCGTTGACCCGACCCGATCCCCACCGACCCTGGCCTCATCCTCACCGGCTCAGCCTGGCCCCATCCCCGCCGGCCCTGGCCCGTGCCACTGGCTAGGCCCGACCCCATCCCCGTTGGTCCCGGCCCCATCCCTACCGGCCCGGCCCGGCTTGGCCCCATCCCCGTCGGCCCTCTGATGGCCTGAGAAAACATCAAAAAAAAAAAGAAAAAAAAACTTAATGGTGAGGATGTAGGCACCGTCGGCCCGGCTCGCTGGCCCCGGCCCCATCTCGACCCGCCGGCCCCGGCCCCATCTCGACCCCATCCCTGTCGGCCCCGTCCCCACCGGTCTAGCCTGACCCAATCCCCGCCGGCCCGTCCTATCCCCACAGGCCCCCTGGTGGCCGAGAAAACACCAAAA
>NC_025993.2:10444659-10479190 GCF_000442705.2 Elaeis guineensis | reverse complement strand
CTCAATAAATTTGATATACAATATCACCCACGATCGTCAATGAAAATTCAAATTTTGACTGACTTCATCGTCTAGTGCACTGCACCCGATGACAAATCTGATGACATGTTTGAGCAAATTGAGAGTTTAGAGGTCGAACCAAAATTAGTTGAGTATTGCATGTTGATGGAGCATCCAATGCATAAGAAAGTGGAGCTGGTCTCATACTTACCAACTCTAAAAGGACAGTGATTGAATATATCCTTCGATTCAACTTCAAAGCTTCAAATAATCAAGCCAAATATAAAGCCTTATTGATCGACTTAAAGATGACAAAAAAACTTGATGTGGATAAATTGAAGGTCTTCTCCGACTCATAATTAATCACCAGACAAGTTAAAGGTCAATTTGAAGTTTGAAACCCGACCATGGTGAAGTACCTTCAAAAAATGAAAGATCTCATTTAAATCTTCAAATATTTTGAGATCTCTCATATTTCAAGAATAGAGAATACATGCACCGACATACTTTTCCAGCTGGTGACTACTTCTTTCAACTTACTCAATCAAATATTCATCGAATATCTCGAACAACTAAGTATCGATAAAATCATCGAAGTGCAACAAATAAATGATGAGCCAAGCTAGATGGATCTGATTATTCAGTATTTAATTGATGAGACTCTATCTGGAGATTTATCGAAAGCCAAACGACTAAGATGGATGGCCTTGCAGTATATGCTAATGAATGGACAATTGCATAAAAGGTCATTCTCTCTCCTATTGCTCAAGTATTTGAGATCAACCGAAGTAGACTATGCTCTCTGAAAAGTCCATAAAGAGATTTGCAAAAATCATTTGGAGGCAAATTTTAGCTTACAAAGTTCTACGATGGAGATATTATTGGTCCACCATGAGGAAAGAATGCAGCCAAGCTTGTTCAAAGGTGCGAAGCATGTCAAAAGTATACCAACATTCAGTATTAGCTGGCCAGTCAGCTGACACCAATCGTTGCATGGTAGCTCTTCGTATAATGAGGAATCGATATACTCAATCTTTCCTCCGACAACTGATCAGAGAAAGTTTTTAGTCGTCACTATGAATTATTTCATCAAATGGGTGAAAGTCAAACCCTTGGCGCAAATCACTGAAGGCAAAATGGAAAACTTCATTCAGAAGTCCATCATATACTGATTTGGATTGCAACACACTATTATTACTGATAATGATCGATAATTCAACAATCAAAAGTTCAAAAAATTTTATGCAAAACTCCATATTACCCACAAACTCACCTCCATTGGTCACCTGCAATCAAACAGAGAGATGGAAGTGATAAACCAAACGAATCTATATGATCTCAAAATCAGACTAAATGAAGCCAAAGACTTATAGATAGAAGAATTATACTTGATCTTATGGGCTTATTGGATAACTCCTTGCATCCCAACTGGAGAGTCACCGTTTAATCTAGCATATGAAACAGAAGTGGCGATCCCATTGAAGATCAGACTACTATCAATGAGGATCGAATGGTATACAGAACCAAGTAATTTTGACTGCTGAAGAGCCAACTTGGACTTACTCTTAGAGATTCGACAACAAGCGCTCAAATAAGGATAGCCGCATACCGACAAAGAGTGGTCCGATACTACAACATAGAGTCAAACTGAAGGTCTTCCATCTTGAAGACTTGGTTCTAAAAAAAGGTAAAGTTTCAAAGCCCTTGGAGCAAGAAAAACTATCTCCAACTAGGAAGGCCCATACAAGATAACCAAAATCCTTCACCCAGGTGCATACCAACTAGAGACCCTCGAAGGAATAACTACCCTCCAAATATAGAATGCTGACAATCTACGAATGTATTATCAGTGAAGTTATCCTCATGAACATGTATTCAAAATGACATGATCGGTTCTCAACTTTCGCTGAATGTTCGACTATCTGCAAACATGATGTCTGACCGATGACCTATTGCTTGAATCTACATACCAACTCCAATCGAACGACTCTATATGTCGACTCAATTACAATCGAGTAGAACAATATTTCAATCTGACTACGATCGGATCGAATGATATGTCGACTTGACTATGTTTGAGCATAATTATATGTCGATTCGACTACGGTCGAACAGAACTGTACGCCGACTCGACTCCGATCGAATAGAAGATAAATCGACTCTACTCCGATCGGTCAAAAGATATTCGGTTAGTCCCCGTATATCAAATACTTGAAAAAAATTATGACCAAATAGTTGGCTAACACCCAACTAAGGCAAACTCTATGACATCAATTATCGATTATTATTCGTTTATATTTGCAATGGTTATTCACTGCGAATGATGATACATTCAAAGAGAACACTTAGAAAAAGTTCTTTCATTTATCCAACTGAAGGTTACAAAATCGGACTGAAGTCCGATTACAAAAAGGAAAGTCGAACTAAAGTCCAGTAACAAAAAGTGAAGACCTATCTACACCAACTGTTGTTTGACTTCACCAACAACTTTGATCGCAGCTGTTGCTTCGACCTTCTTGGCTTCGATGGCAACCCACTCTACTTTGACTGACATCAATGTAGCTTCTTCGATAGCTAAAGTAGTTTCTTCGATAGTCGATGCTGCTCCTGCTGCCCTTATCTCCAAAATTGGGATGGTGATGCTACTCAGATCCAAGTCCGGATAAAGCTCCCCGACCACATCTCCATATCCGATCCAGTAGGCTTCATCACTGCCTTCGAGGACTTCATTCTTGAAGTCTTCGAATTTTTTTGTAGTCCTCGATGGCCCAACTAAGGGCCTCTTAAGCTCAATTGAGGGCCTCCTGAGCAGTCTTCACCACCTCCTTTGCAGACGCCTACTTAGCATTGGACAGTGCCAACTTTGCTTCGATGGCCCGATGCCTCTCTCGCTCACCCTCCAACTCATGAAAGCAATCATCTCGCTCTCCTCGAAGTCGACTGATTGTATGCTTCTTCTGTTGAATTCGAGTATCGTGGGAGGCGATGGTCTGCTGAGCTGATGCTAATTCGGCTTTCAATTGAGAGATCTTTTCGTTATACTTCCTCTCCCGATCTTTCACTGCTTGACAAGTTCATCGGCAACTTTTTTGTCAGTTTCGACAATTGCAATCCGATCGATCTATGTCCGATCGAGTTCCATCAGTCTGTCGAATCTATTCTTAACTGCCGACATATCATGCACCAACTAAAAAGATAGTTAAAATTACAAGATAACTGAGACAAAAGTAAAAGAACAAAGGAATACCGACTTACGCTGAGAATGACAGGGTAAAAAGATGAAAAGATGTCGGGTATAGTTCGACTCTTTTTATTCTCCCAATCGGTCGGGAGAAGTGCAGCCTCCAGAAGTTGCTTGGCCAGCTTCGAATTCATCAATGTCGATTCACTAATGGGTACCCAAATGTTGAAGTGCTCCATTAGGTCTTCCAGAGCCTCACCGCCTGTTAGAACTTATGGTGCCTTTCCCTGATCTAAGGCGAGTGGTTGGTCAGCTAATGCCGATATCTATTCGAATGTCAGAGGCACCCGAGATGTCATCGATGCCACACTAATGGGTATTGGATCAACGATCATGATGTCATCATGATCGCTTGATTCCTCAACTGAAAAAAAACTTCAAATGATGGAAGCACTGCCGTAGCTGATAGTGCAATGACTGATTCGATGCGGGCTTCAGAGACGACCACCAAAGGTGTGTCAGGCTGAGTCTTCTTCAGACCCCAAGAGGGACTGACGCCGACAGCGGGTCTCTTCCTGATGGCATTCCGTCGGATCTCATCCACCGACGGTCGCATACCTATAGACAAAAAACAACAGACTTAGCTACAAATTTGAGATAGAATGAAAAAAAAAGAGCAACATGTACTATGCTATACCTAAGCAAGTACTAAACTAAGTTCAGCATCATACAGGCTTTGCTTCATCAACAGCTCCCATTGTGCTGAGACTTCCATGTCTTTCAAATGCAGAAAATCTTCTCGATTGTCAGCATCGATCTTGCTATTCTCATTCGGGCTCACCCTCGGATTATCCCAAGTAGAAGAAAAACTGCAGGCCGAAGAAGAAGAAATAAAAAAAAATTATTTCTTCCATCTGTGGATGGAAGAAGGAAGCCCGATAAAAAAAGATAGACCCTTTCTCGGACCGAAGAACCACCAACCTTCGACCTTAGGGTGTGGATGAAGAATCAAGAAAGCTCGAAAAAGAGACATTCTAGGATCAGTCGGGATCATATGACACAACAGAGTAAAATGATAATTAATCAAATGAAATTCAGAGCAAGCTGGGCAGGACAAATCCTATAATAATCAAAAGCATTTTGAACAAAGTTTGAAATCAAAAATGAAGTCTAGCCCGAAGATACTCTACGTAAATTGCTATTTGGTCTGCAGGAGGAAAAATCACTTGGCCATCCGGACTGGGTGCATAAAGCCAAAACTGCTTTGGGATACGATATCTTCTCAAAGTCAAAGGACTTTGAATTCAATCATGAAAGAAACTTCCACAATCAGACCTGGAAGGGGGTCGTCAACTGGACTAACCGATCGACTACCCCTAGAAGGTTCTAGATTAGGTCTACTCCCATCTTTCCTAGCCTTATCCTTACCCTTCGTACTGCTACTAGCCATTGATAATGGCAGAAAAAAATCAACAAAGAAAATAGTGAAAATAGACAAAGAAATGAGGGGAAGAAGAAAAGGCCAACTATAGTGGAAACTCTAATACGATCTCGTCCGTACTTGATCGTAAACACCTCGTGTGGAACCTGAATGTTACTCTAGTAATTGACTAAGAAGAGAGAAGGATGCTAAGGTTTGGCGTTGGAACAAGAGAGGGAGAGAAAGTTAGCAAGAAAAGATCTTTTATTCACTCAATCACGTTCTATCAAAACCCTAATACAATCTATGTATATTTATACACAGTCATTAGGTCCGACCAAAAACTCTCCTTGGCTCAACCCAATACATAAAAGTACTCATCGAATCATATCTAATTTATATCTCCCATACTCTCACTCTTTGGACTTTATCTCAGTCCAAATCCTTGAGTTAGCCTCCTTTAGACCTCCCAAACAAGGCCTCAAGATCCTTGGATCAAATCCAATCCTAATCGAAATCAGAATCGATGCATCATTTTGTTCCCAGCTCGAGCCGGGTTGATCAGACTTCGAGCTAGCTTGACTGCCTTGCCACCACGCATGCCAGCAAAATCTGCTCTTTGTTTCATATTTGAGCCAGCTCTCTCAGGATCCTGAGTCGGCTCGATCAAGTCCTAGTCAACTCCATCCAGATCTAAGTCAGCTCCTCTACTGCTGAAACAGACCTTCTTCTTAGGACTTCTCCCATCCTAGTCTTAGGACTCATATCCGGTCCTAGCTTCCTGAAATCATCGTCGTGACTCCTCTCATGGCCTCCTAAGGCTTGGGAGCACCACACATGCACCACAATCTCCACCTTGATATCCCATTCCTTGACAAACCCCACACAATCAGTCTGCGCAATCTTTATCTCTTGGCACCCTCCAGTATCCTATTATCCTCAGTGCTTCATGCTCACACACCCGATGCATCCACATCCACTACCGTCAGAGTGGATCTCCTGCTCATCATGCCCTGTGCATGAACCCCGCACCATGCGTACCTCTGCCATCAAAAAACTCGAAGCCTGCATCCTTCAAGGTATCCTCCTCGATTTCGGTACTCCACAGCCTCTACCTAGATCCTAGAATCTCGCAACTGCCTATAGTCCAGCTGTGCATCTGTCCAACAGCCGTCTGTATCTGGCTATGCCCCTACCGTGGCTCTGTAGCTGCCTGTCTCTCCAGCTGCGCCTATATTGTGGTCCATGACCTCTTATCTTTGTGGTTGTGCTTGCACTGTAGCTGCACAGCCACCTCTCTCCAGTTGTGCCTGTCTTGCGCCCCATGCCATCACCTGTATCCTGACTACATCCATCCGCAGTCCGCAACTGTCTGTCCTCCAGCTGCCTCAGTGCCATGCCTCCAGTCTGCAACTGTCTGTCTCCCAGCTACTTCTGAGCCATCCCTGTGGTCCGTAGCTGCCTGTCTCCTAGCTGCCTCTATGCCACTCCATGCAACCATTTAGGTCTCAGGTCTTCCGACTGCATTCGTGCCACGGCTCCATAACCGCCTGTATCTGATCGTGTCTCTGTCGCATCCCGTAGTTGCCTGTGTTTTAGCTGTGCCTTGACCTTCGTTGCTGCTCCTTCAGACCCTCCATACTCTGTGGACCTCTCTGAAGCCGTCTTGGATCCTTCGCTCCCTACAAGCTCCTCCAAACTACCAAAAGATCATCCATCCCTTCGCTTTGAGCGACTGTCTTGATTGAGTCCCTTTCTTCTCCTCCTTTCTTCCGCAACGGACAATCCTTCTTGAAGTATCCAGTCTTGTGGCACTTGTAATACTTTAAAACCTTCTCCAATTTATCCTTGGATTTTTCTCTCTTCCTAGACCTTCCTTGTCTCTTATGAACAGCGAACACCTCCGAAGTAGAGTCTCCCTTGCAGATCTTCTCCCGCTGCATGTTCAACATCAAGGGACCTACAACCTCCTCATACTTCAAAGACTCCTTACCATATACCAAGGTTGTGATCAGACTGTCGTATGCTGATGGGAGTGAGCACAGCAGTAACAATGCTCGATCTTCTTTCTCCATCTTCACATCTATATTCAATAAATCAGAATATACCTGATTGAACCTCTGTATGTGACCAACCAAATCGTCTCCTTCGAACATCAGCAAGCTGTATAACTGCCTCTTCAGCCAAAGTTTATTTGTCATATTTTTCCCTATGCATATCTTCTCTAGCTTCTCCCAAAGATCTTTTGCCGTGGTCTCCGTGCTAACCTCCGATAACACCTGATCCACCAAGCACATCCTAATTATGCTGAAGGCAATCTCCTCCAACTCCTTCCAATCCTCAGTAGAGATCTTTTTCTGTCTTTCTCGTACCAAGACCTTATAGATCCACCGCTGTATCAACAAATCCTTCACCCGCTGCTGTCATAAGGTGAAGTTTTTCTTGCCATCAAACTTCTCAAACTTCGCCTTAAATCCGCTTGAAGCCATTGCACCCTTCAAGCAACCAGTCAGCCCTAATCCTTTTGCAATACCACGCCTCACACCCCAAAAATAGAATCATATCTGAAACAGACCTCCTCCACCTTCCAACTTTTCCTTGAGTCAAAATCCCTCCACATAACTAGGAGATCACCTTAACCAAAGAAGCAACAAGGAAGAAAACAAGAGAAAACCAGGGCGCTGCAGAAATTTGGACTAAAACTTATCTTCGGCATCTTCTTCTTTCTTCTATGTAATCGAGCTCTGATACCAATTATAGTAAAAACTTCAACACGACCTCCTCCATATCTGATCGTAAACATCTTACGTAGAATCTGGATGTTACTCCAGCAATCGACTAAGAAGAGAGAAGGATGCTAGGATTTGGTGCTGAAACCAGAGAGGGAGAGAAAGTTAGGAAGAAAAGATCTTTTATTCACTCAATCACATTCTGTTAAAATTCTAAAATAATCTATGTATATTTATACACAGCCATTAGGCCCGACCAAAAACTCTCCTTGAGTCAACCCAATACATAAAAGTACTCACCAAACCATGTCTAATCCATATCTCACATGCTCTCATCTCTTGGACTTCATCTCAGCCCAAACCCTTGAGTTAGCCCTCTTAAAACCTTCCAAACAAGACCTCAGGACCCCTAGGATCAAATCCAATTCTAGCCAAAATCAGAATCCACGCACCATTTTGTTTCCAACTCGAGCCGTTCGACTGCCATGCCATGCACGTGCCAGCAAAACTCGCTCTCTGTTCCATATCTGAGTTGGTTCTCTCAAGGTTCTGAGTCGGCTTGACCAAGTCCGAGTCGACTCCATCCAGATCTGAGTCGACTCTTCTGCTGCTAATACATACCTTCTTCCTAGGACTTCTTCTATCCTAGCCTTAGGACTCGTACCCGATCCTAGCCTCCTGAAATCATCACCGTGACTCCTCTCATGGCCTCCCAAGACTTGAGAGCACCACACATGCACAACAATACCTAAAAGCTAAAGAAACCCCTGGAGACCACGAAGATGGGGAAGAAGAAGATGATTCCTCGGAGCTCTTGACAGTTGACACCCATGGGAAAACTCTCAAAATTGCAGCAGAAAATCCAAATGGAGAAGGAAGATAACCTTTACATAGAGCTCACCGGCGGTCGAGATGAGTTCATTCAAATCAAGATCTTCCCAGATCCTGACACATGGCAATGCCAGGGCCAAACATCATTCGGATCTTTCGATGCACCTACTAACTGATCAGAATACATCGACACTATCTACGTGAATAGTTGGGAGCCAATAATTGTCGGACAAGTGGTGGCAACCCGATTGGTCAAAATCAAATCATCCCACTGTCCGACCGACTGCAACATTAAATAACCATCTTTTCGATTCGATATTCCAATGACATCGCACGATCATCCAAGCGACAAAATGGCTGAAGATTTTTAATTTTTGAGAGGATCATTGCCTGCAACTGAAACGACCATAGAATCGAGATGGTAGAATATATGCTGACCCCCATCATCCAACGCATCAAGCCACCTTGAACTTGGGAGTAGGGGGTAATTGTTGGGACAATCGGATCTACTCCCCCTGATTCAGGATAACGCCTCGACTATGTGTCGATAACTGATGCTGGACAGTCAAAATAGAACCGCCAAAGGAGTTATCGATTCGACTATGGCCTTTATAGGATTCGTCACTTGACATTCTATCGCCTTCGTTAAATACGGATGGCCGATTGTCTATCGATATATCGACTAACTATCGATAACTTCGAATGTATCTAAGATAGCAATCAATCTCAACGACTCGATCGACTGTACAGTCGATGGCTAGTCAGTATATCAAAAATACGGATGTATAGTCGGTATATCAAAATCACCGACTGCTAATCGGTATATCAGAGTCAACAATCAAGATACTACAATCGGAGATAATAACTACATGCCATGACTATTAGTGGGCATAAACTACCCACTAACTCCATGATTATGGTCCGATAGTAAGGGTTAACACCCCTTCATGCCATAAAAAATGAGATTTTACGTGTTCGACGGTTATATCCGAACTGCCTATAAAGAAAAGGTAAGAGAATAGCAAGGGTAAAGGGCTTTTACTGAGCTAAAATTCTGGATCTCAGTTGAATATAATTTCGATCAGTGAACTTGTTTTGCAGGTTGCTCTTCACTGAAGTTAGGCACACTCAGGGATTGATCGCAATACTTATAATCCAAAACTTGTATAATTCTAAAAAAGCGCACACACGCCCGCATGCGCGTGCGCGCGCGCGCGCACACACACACATATATATATATATGTGTGTGTGTGTGTGTATGCATTATATATATATATATGTGTGTGTGTGTATGCATTATATATATATAATGCATATATATATATATATCGGAGCCAACGATCAAGATACCACAATCAGAGATAATAACTATATGTCACGACTATTAGTGGGCATATACTGTCCACTAACTCCATGATTATGGTCCGATAGTAAGGGTTAACACCCCTTCATGCCATAAAAAATGTGACTTTACATGTTCGACGGTTACATCCGAACTGCCTACAAAGAAAAAGTAAGGGAACAGCAAGGGTAAAGGGCTTTTATTGAGCTAAAATTCGGTCGAAGTCTATTTTAAATCTACTGTTCACCATTTCCCGCTGACTTAGGCATCAGAGGGTCTCCATTGAACACAATTCTGATCAGTGAATTTGTTTTGCAGGTTGCTCTTCACTGGAGTTAGGCACACTCAGAGATTGATTGCAATATTTATAATCCAAAACTTGTATAATTCTAAATGCGCATATATATATATATATATATATATATATATATATATATATATAATGTATTTGCTCTAGTTAATAAATCAAGTTGCCATAATATTAAGTATGATTCTTATAATAAAACTATGAGTACTATTGTTGTATAACTGAGAAGAAATTATTAGTTTCATAGTAGTTATAAGTCAAAAAAAACTCTAACTTATATAAGAAGGAACTATCCATTTTACATTAGGTATTTTTTGAAGAATGAAACTATAAAATTAATATATTAGAATAGACAATACCTCACGTTACGAATCATGAGTCATTTATCGTAACAGTGGTATACTAGAAAAGATATCACTCTCATTCTATATCAATTTATGATAAAAATAAAAAAAATATATTATGATATAGAAAAGTGAATATCATTAATTTTATATTGATATGAGTCGGACCATTCTCACGTGGCACTATTAAAAGAAAAATTGTAACAATCCGTCTATAGCCCTCCACGAGCTACAGAATGAAGCACGCCGACCTGACCTAAATTCCTTCGGCTTCCCACCTGGACCGGTCCTTGGTTGCGGTCCGGACCGCCCGCTACATTGACCGTTGATCAATTCCTGCCTCCTTTTCGGACCATCTTCAAAAACTAAAACACTAAAAACTTCAAAAAAGAAAAGTCTTCCCAATGGCTTCCCCAAAATCACCAGCCACCCATTCCATAATACATTGCATCTAATAAATGATGGCAGTCCCTGGCCCACCGATCCCATCCACCCTCCCACAAAATCACCACATCAAAAATAAATCTCTCTCTCTCTCAACCTGCATACCGTGTTGACGCTGCCATACTCGCTCGCCAGCCTTTCGGGGCCCCGAGTTAGATCCGCCGCACAAGACAAACTTTATCTCCATCGATGACAATACACGTAATCTTAAATATTCGTGATTCTCGAATCTAGCTGAACACGACTTTTAATGTCTATGTGTACATGACTTAGACCATCAGCTGCCAAAACTGTCCACCTCCCAGCGGACGTTGCCCGGGTCATGGTCGTCTCCCCTCTTCTCTATTTCTAACCCTTCTTCCAACTCTCCACCAAGCGAGAAGAGAAGATCAGAGGACGAGAGCGAGAAAAGAAAAAAAAGATCTAAAAATGGGATTTTTAGCCTCCTCCACTCCTGTCCTCCTCCTGCTCTTGCTCTCCTCTCTGTTTCTCCTCCGCCGCCTCCCCCTCGCTGTCGCCGCCGACATCTCCCTGGGCTCCACCCTCACCCCCAGCGGCTCCTCCTCCTGGACCTCCGACAACAAGACCTTCTCCCTCGGCTTCGTCTCCGACACCGACAACCCTTCCCTTTATCTCGCGGCCATCACCTACTCCGGTGTGATCCGCGTCTGGACCGCCGCCGGCGCCGACAACAACCCCGTCGCGGTTGACTCCGCCGCCTCCCTCCAGCTCCGCTCCGACGGCGACCTCCGCCTAACCAACGGCTCCGGCGCCGTCGTCTGGCAGTCCAACACCTCCAACAAAGGTGTCACCGCCGCCTCCCTCGGCGAGAACGGCGACCTCGTCCTCAATAACGGCAGCGCCTCCGTCTGGCAAAGCTTCAGCCACCCCACCGACACAATCGTCGAGAATCAAAATTTCACCATTGGCCAGACTCTGAGGTCCGGGATCTACACTTTTTCTCTTAATAATACTGGAAACCTTACCCTCACTTGGAACGACAGCGTTTTTTACTTCAATCAGGGATTCAATTCATCGTTTACTGCCAATAAAACCCTTACTTTCCCAGTCTTGACCCTCCAGACCAATGGAATTGTTTCCCTCTCCGATGAATCCCTCTCGACTTCGGTTGTCATAGCTTATAGCAGCGATTATGGTGAGAGTGGCGTGGCGATGCGGTTCGTGAGGTTGGATTCTGATGGGAATTTGAGGGCCTACAGTGTCGACAGTGGCACCACCAGCGCCATCGACCGGTGGTCGGCCGTGGCGGACCAGTGCGAGGTCTTCGGCTGGTGTGGCAACATGGGAATTTGTAGCTACAATGATACATCTCCGGTCTGTGGCTGCGCGTCGGAGAATTTTGTGTTGGTCGACCCGAATGATAGCCGGAAGGGGTGTAAGAGGAAGGTTGCGATCGAAGATTGCCCTGGGAATTCTACCATGCTGCAATTGGATCATTCACTGTTCTTGACTTACCCGCCGGATATCACGACCGAGCGATTCTTTGTGGGGATCACGGCATGCCGGTTGAACTGCCTTTCGGGCAGCTCTTGTGTTGCTTCCACCTCCCTTGCTGACGGGTCTGGCTATTGCTACCTAAAGGTATCAAATTTTGTTAGTGGGTATCTGTCTCAGGCTCTCCCGAGCACTTCATTCGTCAAGGTCTGTGCTCCGGCCGTTCCGAACCAGCCGCCACCGGCTTCGGACGGTATCCAGACGCATTCCTCTCAATTGAAAGGTTGGGTGGTGGCTGTTGTGGTCTTGGGCACTATCTTGGTGTTGATGGCTTTGGAGTGGGGGCTGTATTGGTGCTTCTGCCGGAACAGTCCTAAGTATGGCCCTTCGTCAGCTCAGTATGCACTTCTTGAGTATGCTTCCGGTGCTCCCGTGCAGTTCTCATATAGAGAGCTACATCGTTCGACAAAGGGATTCAAAGAGAAGCTTGGGGCAGGGGGTTTTGGAGCTGTTTATAGGGGGGACCTTGCAAACCGGACCGTTGTTGCGGTGAAGCAGCTTGAGGGGATTGAGCAAGGGGAGAAGCAGTTCCGGATGGAGGTAGCCACCATTAGCAGCACCCACCACTTGAATCTGGTCAGACTGATTGGTTTTTGTTCTGAGGGACGGCACAGGTTGCTGGTTTATGAGTTCATGAAAAATGGTTCATTGGATTCTTTCCTCTTCTGTCGGGAGTCGTCGGGGAAGTTAAACTGGGCGACTCGCTTCAGTGTGGCCATAGGGACTGCAAGAGGGATCACTTACCTGCATGAAGAGTGTCGGGATTGCATTGTCCACTGCGATATAAAGCCGGAGAACATCCTCCTTGATGAGAACTACAATGCCAAGGTCTCAGATTTTGGTCTTGCAAAGCTCATACACCCCAAAGACCACCGGCACCGGACGCTGACCAGTGTTAGAGGGACTAGAGGATACTTAGCTCCAGAATGGCTTGCAAATCTCCCGATCACATCAAAGTCCGATGTTTATAGCTACGGGATGGTGTTGCTGGAGATTGTGAGTGGGCGGCGGAACTTCGACGTCTCAGAAGAGACCGGCAGGAAGAAGTTTTCCATATGGGCGTACGAAGAGTTCGAAAACGGGAACATCAGAAACATCATGGATAAGAGCCTTGCCGAGCAGGAAGTGGACATGGAGCAACTGGAAAGGGCAGTACAGGTGAGCTTCTGGTGCACCCAAGAGCAGCCCTCTCTGAGGCCATCCATGGGGAAAGTGGTGCAGATGTTGGAAGGGATAATGGAGATTGAGAGGCCTCCTGCTCCGAAGGCTACAGATTGCTCAGTTAATATCACTAGTGGCACTTTAAGTGCTAGTACTATCACTACTTTTGCTGCCTCAGGTCCTCCTACCTCTTTATCAAGTGCATATCAAACTACGGGTGACACGTCATCCATTTCCAGGAGGAACTTGGAGAAAGCTTCCTCATCGCTTCTTGCTTCAGATCAATCTGCCACATAACTATGTACATCATAGAGCCTCAAAACTTGCTTTATGTCTGTCTACTCCAAAAACCATAGTTCCCCAAGGACAATCAGGAAGCAGGATAAGATACCACATTTCACTTACCTATCATGCTGCATTTTGAATTATGTAATTAGCTGGAGATAATTCTCCACCTTTTCACTCTGTACTTTCATCTGAACTAAGGTATAGGAAGCTTATTGAGTTGTGTGTATTAATAACAAGCTGGGATTTCTGTGTTTTTTCAGAATTCAGTTGGTGAAAAAAAAATTTTGCTGGTTGAATGATGAAATGTAAGGTGTAATACTCTAGTTTTGATACAAGCAATTATGAGAATGAGGTACTTGTCCATCCTTTACAGTTTTCAAGTTCATCGGAACTGAGGTACAGGGAGCTAATTGCTGTATATCTACTATTAGAAACTGACGATCATTGTTTCTAACTTCAACCTGTGAAAATCTTCTAGTTGAATGATCAGATGTACACAAGCCTGCATTTTGTTTGGGTTATGACCTCTCATTTGCTATTATTTGTGCTCTTGAGTAAGCAGGGATTAATCACTTGATGCCCGTTCCAACGGAACTTCTTCAAGCTGTTATTTTGGTATCAGTATGAAATTTTTTGTTGGCCGGACACTCTCAGATCCTAGTTCACTTGTAATATTGGTTACTGCATCATAGAACTATTTTAGATCCCGCTGGTTGACTCGTTGCTTGCATATGCTGCCGAATATTTTTATTTTGAGTTATTCCTGTTATTTGAGACTGAGGGATGATGGTTTATTAGGTCATTTATGTCATATTTGATGTATGAATTATAGCTGAACTAAGATGCTCATTCATGTTACTTTCATGCTTCAAAGAAATTGGAGATTTTCTCATTAAAATGTTTCTTGCAGATTTATTGGCTTTAATAATTATCTTCACTAGTTTTGAGCCCGCACATTGTGCACGGGTTCTAGATCTAATCATATTGAAAAAAAAATAAGTATAAATAATAAAATAATATTCTTTCAAATTTTTAGTGTCATTTTATATTTTCAACTATCTATATAAATAGATTTTAATTGTAAGAATGCAATAATATCATACATTAATAACATAATTTAATTTATATAAATAAAATTTATTGTAATCTTTTATTAATCTAAGGTTTGAATTTAATGTTTGAAAGATATGTTAGGTAGGAGGACACACGGGCATAGAAAAAATTTCTTGTATGGACAATCTCAAATGCTGAGAAATTTTCTCTCAGTTCCTGCTTGTATATTAGATTTGTTGTGGCAAAGTATTTACGGTATGAAATTATGCAAGTCTGTTACCACTTATCACTAATCTTCTTTTTCCATGATAAGAATCATAAATGCGGAAAGGAACTTAACATGATATTTGCCTCACAGAGCAGTGGCCTCTGCAGGAAGCATCAGAGATCATAAACCTGAAAATAGTCAAAAGTTTGAAACACTCTGCGGAAGAAATGCCTTAGCCTCTGCTGGACCATGATTTTATGCGAATTCCGCCCGGAACTTCGGCTTATACCCAGCCAAGAATATGGCAACTATGACTTGGCTCGCAACTCTGTGAGGCTGCGACTAGCCTTGGGCTCAGTAGAACAGGTTTCAAGCCTGTGCTTAAATTTCCAATCCTCTCTTCTCCATCCTCTTTCCTGGTCCATTTTAGGAACTTTCTCCTCTGGGACTGTTGATAAGTAGTCTTGTATTTTGTTTGGCAGTCCAATGGTGCTTGACATTTTGTCTGCCTTCCAGAAAAATAGATGAGTCAAAGTTCTGTTGATAAGTAGTCTTGTATTTTGTTCGGCAGTCCAATGGTGCTTGACATTTTGTCTGCCTTCCAGAAAAATAGATGTGTCAAAGTTCTTTGGTCTCTCAAGTTCCGTGAGTGGATGGGAAAGGAGGAGAGGAAAAACGAGAGTATAAAAGAAAGAGAAAGATGACTATTAAGGGAACCAGCTTGTCTCTAAAAATATTATCCATCTGCATATATTTGCATCGTAATATAACATAATACAACGACTACGACAAGTAATTGTAAGAACAATGATCATAATACATTGTTTTGAAGAGTCATAATTAAAACGTGAGATTGAACAAGTTGAGGACAACTAATCGTTAGGGAACAATTCAGCAGTGACAAATTCAAGGTACTTGAATTATTGGAATGTCTTTAGTGGTTTGAAAAGCGGCATTTTTTTCTCCCTTTCCCACAATGTCATGAAATCATGACACGAGTGACTGGATCTTTTGCTTTAATATCATTCTTCACTTGTTGGTGCATGAACTTCCTATGCAAATATGTGCCTTAATGTTGGCAGTATGAAATAACACGCTACTTGATATAGATCAAACATACTGGCATAAGATCCAAAATAAGCATCAATTAAATCAATCAACAATAGTGAAAGAAAAATATGTGAGAGAGAAAAATAAATTTATTCAAAAAAAAACTTAAACAATAAATTTGATTAATATTTTTAAAGATGCCTTACCTCATCAAAAAGAATTCTCTCTCTCTCTCTCCTTCTTCGCATGTAACTCTTTTCTCCTCATAAAACTACATCCTCTCTCTCACTACGAGATAAACGTATCACCACCTTCCACTAAGTGATGAAAACAGTACCATCCTACTTTAATTAAAAAACAAACTCAAAAATATTATATTTAAGGCTCAACTTAATTGGAGTGGATTAACACTAAAAATAAATTTTAAATAAAATAAAGACTTTGCAGTGAATTTCAACAATCCTTCCTCCCTCTCTCTATTCGTGTGCGCATGCGACACACATGGTGGTGATGCGGCTTTTATTGATGAAACTTTTCCTTTTCTTTTGGTTGGATAGTCTTTGACCAAGAGAAAAACTTCAGGACTTGATCAATCCCATCGATATTGATCATTGGTTCAATATCTTCCATTGATAAAATTTTTATACTTAAAAATCATGATATTTGGTTTTAGCTTTATAACCATTTTAGTTAACCGCTTGATTACTACCTACCACATGAAAGAAAAGGTTCATCATTTTTTTTATTTCATTCAACTTTTTCTTCTCTCTAAAACTTTAGAGGGAAAAAAAAAGAGAGAACTTCTTCCTTTCTCTCCAACACTAGTGCAGCAAGAATGCTAACCATCAAACTCAACTATTTTGGATTGGATTTATAAATCATCATTTACCAAGATGCTTTAGTATCCATGAATAGCGAATTTTCTGTTTTATAGTCTGAATGCGATCTATGACTAGTTGTCAACTAAACTCCTTCCATTTGCATCATACCAGTTGTAGATATTAACTTTGTGAACCTATATTATCTTTGTAAATTTACTACTAAGTTTCTATTATAGTTAAATTGAAGATCAATATCAGTGAGCCAGTTTTTTAGTCATGGTTTTGGTAGCCAAATAGATCTAATTCTTCTCCAAGAGGAGGCTTGATTGTAATTATGCAGTATAAAACACAGCTTTTGAAAATATATGGAGCATTGTTTACTGCATCACCTCAACCCATGTCTATCTTGTTTCAAACAGTATCCTTTGAATGCTCTCATACCTTTGATTGTAATTATAATGGTCACTCGACTGGTCGATCCTTAATGTTGTATGTAGAGTAAATCATGTCCTCGATGTAGCAACAGCAAGCAGCAGTGATAGGCTGGATGAGGATGAGTCAGTCTTGGTGTGGCTAGCTGATTCAACATATGTCATGGTAAAGTAGTAACATCAAGAAGCAGCAAGGTGCTAAGAGGGGACTTTCTTCATTTTGAGCATAACAGGAGAGCTAAAAAGCAAGATGCCGGGACTTCGGTATTAGCTGAACTGTAAGGTGCCATCTATGAGAGGCAGACTGGAGAGATGGCCAAGCCTCTAAAGAGGAGGCAAAATGAGTGATGTCAACAATGTTTATCTTGGAAGCAAGCTTTCAAACTAATGTTGTTTAGAACCTTCAAGAGATGTGGATATAACCATCTTATGGGTGAATTGACTTAGAACTTACAGGAAGTGGTCATTTTGATACCAGTGGTATGTACTCCAGAGGGTCATTTTATACAGGGAATATGTGCCAAACATTGGCTTTTTGAAAGATTCAAGGGTAGAAGCATGGATGATGTTCCTAGTGCCCTGCACCCTAGATACCATGTTCTTTGTTTCAGTCAAATCTTGAATTTAGCAATTGTCGAAAAAAGAGTTATCTTTTCCAAATTACAATTAAGCATATGATATTCTTACTTGAATCAGACATGTAAATTCTTTTTTATAGATCAATTCATACAAGACGGTTGCAAAAAAGAAAAGAAGTTAACTGCAATATCCTAAACCAAGCAATATTAGAAAGATCTAGTACCAAGTATGTACAACTAAGTCCACTGAAGCTGCATTTTGTCATATCTTGGTAGGTATCATAAGAGATGGAGGAATGGAGAACAATAAAATCTTTCATGGTTAAGAATTTAATACCAAGTCTAGAGGCTTAGATTTCCTTGAAGGAGAATCAATTTTCATTTTTAAATTTTGCCCTAATATTTGGTGGCCCTATCATATTATATTTAGTGGGGAACATTGACAAAATGGAGCTTGGTGGAAGAACATTTCACTTGCCTATTAAGATTTATGAGGTATTTGATGGTGCCCTATCACATCATATTTAGTGGGCAATATTGACAAAATGGAACTTTCCACACAACATTTCCTGCTTCTGCAATATGTCTCTGCCTGATGTAAGGCATTCAATGAGATTTATGATTTCTTGCAATTTAGGCTTCTTAATTAAGATGTTATGGTAAATATAATCTAAAAGAAAAATTGTCTTACATTGTTGTCCTATGTGAGTTATCTGGATCTTAGAAGCAAGGATCTCTTGGCTCTAAAACGTATATTTTGATTATACTTCTATAACTTGCTTTCTGTACCTATGCTGTGATCTGCATAGAGAGTATCTTTCATTTTTAGTCCCTATTCCATTTGGCATTTTTGACATCAGATGACTACTTAAATAGAATGGGATCATATAACCATAAGAAAATTAGAAATTTCCAAAAAAACAATAAAGCAGAAGTTAAACTAATGACTGAGAACCTATGGTCAATCAAAACCCAAACTTATATATGCCAGTGGAATAATAAAACCAAGTAATTGAAACTTTCAAGAAAAAAAGTATCAAATTGCTTGAAACATCACCATCTGAGTCATAACTAAAATGCATAACCTTGAAAGTTTGGAAAATTGATGAACCTAATAAGCTTGATAGAAATATTCAATAAACTGCTAATCGACCAGTAAACACTAAAGAGGATGTCCCTGAAAAAAAAAAAACAATACATCCTACATTTTCAATTGTAATAAACTCGGTTGTTGGCCAACCTTAGCGGACTTTAAACATAAATTTGCCAGTTCTAAAGTTTATAACTATAACTTCACTTTTGATTTGCTAAATATTATTTTTGTCTTGAAGGCTTCAAGATCATGGTGTGAGAACTGCCAAGTAAACACTGACACTAAAGCCTTGATAACGTAAAATAACATCCAAAGGGGAAACTTACTATATGTATTAGTTTACTACTGATTTAATACCATTTTTGACATAATAAAATCCACTGTAATGGAAAATACGTTAAAGTTGAAACAAGTCTTCCAATTCAGAACCTTTAAAAACTAGCTATGAAGATAGAACATTAGAATTAACTGGGAAAAAACTAAAGAATTTTCAAGATGATGAAAAGCTAAAAGCTTGGAGATGTTTCCATATTCAACCGTCTCCTGATCTTGAAGCACCTGCATACCGACTTCTTGGCCAAAGACTTCTCCTTTTTGACACTTTCATGTGAGGCCATGGAAGGACATCAGATTTAGTTGGAAGAGGATGGGGTTAAAGGCGCTTAAGTGAGAAAGAGGCAAGACTAGGGTCTCTCCAATCTCTCTTATAGAGATGATCACGAGCATCATGTATGAATCTACCAAGCAATATTACTATTTATTTTGGGTTAAGTAAAGAAATCGGATCCTGCTGCAATAGTAAGGTTGCTTCATTATAATCTGAATGTCAATGGTTGAAATATGGAAACAACTTCGATAGATATTGGAAGTAGTTTTGCATAGTTTAGAATCCCATGGCTCGTTCAAGTGTTTTGATGTTTACATTTAACACCCTTTAGGTATGATCAATAAATCCACTCATATTATGCTCCATAATTAACCTTCTATGTAATGCTTTTACTATAAATTAAGTTCATGTTATGAGATACCCACTTTAGGAACCTATTTGATTATCTAACTTGCAATTCCATTTTTTTTTTTTTTTTTTTTTTTTGCTTTTCACTCTCTCATAGCAGCTTGAACTTTGAATTTTAGGTCCCAACCATCCGTCTATTGAGCAAGTGCCAGAACTCTAATAAAAGAACAGCAAAAAAAGAATTGATTTTATAGTTAACTCTCCTTTACATGGTAATCGAGCTATGCAAGTCCAAGGCATTGCCAAAAGAGCAGGAGATCGAAGAACTTGAAAGCCACCATTCTTCTTTCCCCATTACTCCTTTTTATTTCTTTTTCTCCACTTAACAGATGGTGGTTTTTTATTTTAATTATTCCTCAATTGTGGCTGTTCATTGATTTGCTTTGCAAGATGGGAAGCAAGTATGCGTCTCTTTATAACCTGATATCACAGGGAGTGAGCCCCATAAAATCAGCCAATGGTAGCTTGCCACGTCAAGTTACGCATCCCAAGTTTTCATTAATGCCAATATATGCCTAACTAATGCATAAAACTAATATCTACTTTATCATTAAAATGAATATATTGTTGTTTCTATTTGCCTACTCAACCTTAAATTAGATTTTTCTAAAATAAAGCAATACCCAATAACATCATTGTTAAAAATACAATGAAAAATAATAAACAATGACATTATAGTATTATGTGCTTATCACCTTTCCAAATAATCTGTAACAATGTGGGAACCAAAATCATTGTGATGGAAGTACTTAAGAACGAATAGCGTACCAAGACATTTATCCTGTTGATCCATGAATCCGTCTGATATTATCATAATCCTGTAGGTCTTGCAAAATATAGAAAAGAAAAAAAAAAAAAAAGAAAAAGAAGACCTTTCATGCACCACTCTATTCTACAATGGGATACGGTATGTCTATCATTCGCGTCACGATGAACTTGTGCTCTTATTCGAGAACGGAGCAACCGGAGCTCGAGCAAAAGTCTTTCCCTTGGATTCCATTAGCGGAATTTGGACACGGACCAAACCATCCGGTCATGACGGACGGAGGAGATTCGCGCTGCCAGTACTGGACGGCCCACGGAGGACCGACGGCCTCCTCTGTCCATCCGCAGCCTCTGTCAGCCCGCCTCGGCCGTCGGTCGTTACTTGAGCGGGACAGCTAACCGGAACGTACCTATTATTCTCTAATAGCCTTAACCGCCGTCACGGGGCCGTTCCTCACGTGCACCGCACATGCTCCCCCCGCGCCCGGACGGACCACGCCCCCTCGATTACCGCCCGCCATCCAACACGGACTTTACGAGTCGTGTTACAGAAACACGAATAATTCTTTGGCCCGGCATCTTCGCCGAATTCCGTCACCGCTCCCTACTCGCCTCCCTGAGCCCCTCCCTCCACTCCAACGATGAATTATTAAACTATTTTCTTAAAAAATTAATATTTCCAATCTCAGGCTCTCAGCTCCCGTTGTCTCTTCTCAGAGCTCCCACGGCTCCTTTATAAATAACCGAAGAAAGCAGGGAAAGGGAACTTATTGTTCTAGAAAATAAAAAAAAAATAAAAGAGGGATAGACATCTCGAGAGGATGCCGGAGAGCGATGGCGGCGCGAGCCAAAGCTCAAACCCCACTCCCGGTCCAAGCCCTAACCCAAGTTCTAGCCCTAGAAATGGCGAGAGCGCGCCCCAGCTCAAGAAGTCCCGGACCATCTCCGCCGGTGCCGGTGCCGTCTTCCCCGGGCCCCTCCACCCCGCCGTCCGCCGCTCCTCCACCGCCCCCCTCCCGCCCCCCCGACGCCTCACCGTCGCCATCGACGACCCCTCCGACGCCCCACCCAATGCCGGAGCCTTCGATCGGGAATGGTGCTTCCCGTCCTTCCTCGGGCCCTACCCCTCACGCCCGCGGACCGCCTCTCGGACGCCAGCCGGGGCCCGGCCGTCGTCCGCGACGAGGCGGACGGAGTTTCCTCCGCGCTTGCCGGACCAAAAGTGCCCGGCGTGGGCTGCGAAGTCTCCAGATCGGCCTCTAGCACGTGTCTCGGAGGTGGAGAAGAGGAAGGAGGCAGTGAAGCGGCCGCTGGTGCTGGAAGAAAGGAGGCAGCTCTCACTCCCTTCTTCTACTTCAGCTGCTTCGGATAGAGGAGCAGCTCTCCGGTTTGACAATTCTTTGATTCTTTTGCTTGTGAGTTATTTAATCCCACTTATTGCGTTCATTAAATTGAGCATATTCTTCTCTCAAACATTCCTTCTTTAGCTTCTAGTGTTTGATCCCACCATCTCTTTTGTGGCAGCTACTTGTAGTTTCTGTATCATGTGCTTTGTTTGCACTTTCTCAGCGAAAGAGAGTTTTAGAGCTGGAGGTATTGCCTTTGCTCTTCACATCTCCTGTATTTTTGTTGAATTTTTTCTGGATTTCCAAAAAAGCGGAAAGAAGATATTATAGTTGCATTTGATATTGTCTCTGGTGAGATCCAATCTATAATTTTAATTTCTTTTGACAGCAAGAGATTAACAACGTCCCTCAGTTGTGTAGAGGAAATGGTGTCGACAGTGATGATGGTGGTAAAATTTTGCAGCCCGAGGATAGGAATTCCGTTTCTCATTTTGGTAACATTGACGGTAGAACTGTTGTTTTGTATACTGTGGTGATCTCACTAGCGACACCTTTTTTTCTTTTTAAATGCCTCGATCACCTGCCTCGATTGAAGACGCCATCAAAATGTCCGAAGAATAACGAGGAAGAAGCTCCTTTAAAGAAGCGGATTGCATATAGAGTGGATGTATTCTTCTCTATGTATCCCTATGCTAAGCTTCTTGCTCTTCTTTTTGCTACTGTGCTTCTTATTGGATTTGGCGGGTTGGCATTATATGCTGTTAGTGATGCTAGCCTTTCTGAAGCTCTTTGGCTTTCGTGGACCTTTGTGGCGGACTCTGGGAACCATGCTGACCAGAATGGGCTGGGGCCAAGGATTGTTTCAGTGTCTATCAGTTCTGGGGGCATGTTGATATTTGCTATGATGCTTGGGCTTGTATCAGATGCAATATCAGAAAAGGTGGATTCTTGGCGTAAGGGGAAGAGCGAAGTGATTGAGAGTAATCACATCCTAATCCTTGGATGGAGTGACAAACTGGTAAGTTGTTTGAGAAATTTTAGACTTAATATTTCAATTGAAGTTTGAATGCTAGCTCTACTTTAATAAGAAATCATGGCTGGTGTTTTTACTTTTCTCCACACAGTTTGCAATATACTCACACAGGTGATGTCTAGATTATGAAAAAGACTTTGATACGAGGCATGTGTTTGGAAAAATCTGGTGCATTGATAATGAGGTACCATTAATCATCATCACTTATTTATGGAAGAAGGCAACGGTATATGACCTCATGACGGTGGGTAAAAATCAGGTGCACTGTTAATAAATTACTGTCAAATGATTTATTCATGGAAGAAACCAACAATACAATTCATGACAGTTGGTGTCCCAAGAGGGAATTTGGTATAGCAGTATGCTTTTTCTGTGGGGTGCAAGTTTGTGTTCTAAGAGAGAATTTGATCTCGTGGCATCATTTTTGATTATGGTGCTAGAAGTCCAGAGTACAACTTTGAAAAATTTCATATTCACCTTTAAAGTGCTTCGTGGTCATTGCACAAAATATTTTCATACCATACTGTGCTTCATCTGGTATTGCTCTTTTTGGTGGCGGCGAATTATATATATATGTATATGTGTGTGTGTCGGCGAATTATATATATATGTATGTGTGTGTGTTATATATATATATGTGTGTGTGTGTATATGTGTGTGTGTGTGTATGTATGTATGTGTGTATGTCTGTATGTATGTCTCTGTGTGTGTGTGTGTAGAGAGAGAGAGAGAGAGAGAGAGAGAGAGAGGATGTGGGGGTTGGAGGGAAGGAGAGGGAAGTGGGTAACAATGTGCTAAACAGAAGCCTAATGGTTATGTAGGTAATTATTGTTGAAACTTATCAAGATTTATAATATTATATGCATCAACCTGGGAGAAGTTGGGCAAAATCAAATTTCAGTGAACCTAAGACTATCCCTTAGCCTTCTCAGGCTTCATGAACTGGGCCTGACTTGGTCCATTGGGTCTAAATTTATTGCTCAGGCTTCCTTAGAATTGGCTGGGTGGTTTGGTCCCAAACTGCCGAGATCTACGGTATACTTTCAAGATATCTCAGTCTATACAAGCTATACTAACTTAGCTTATAATTTTTTCTTTGAAAAAGCAAGATAAAAGCACTAGATTGATGAGCTTCTTCAATTGTCAATATTGTAGCAGGCTGGTGTTCAAGTTTCGATTTTGAATGAAATACCTGTGGCCACTTGTTTAAAAATAAAAATTGAATTATTTGTTTTATTTTCAATGCAAGTTTTCCTTGGATGATGCATCTTACTCCATTCTCATAATTCATGTGTCATTTTAAAGGAAAATGAAATCCCTAGACGATACTTCGCATACATAGTTCACATCTCTGTGGTATGTAAAATGCAAATCTATGTGCACAGACATATATAATATTGTCAGGGATATACAATATGTCCACATAACTTCATGCTTGCAAGAAAACATATTTGTAATTATATACTTTACATTTGTGCACATATTTTTGTATAATCATGCATACGTAACAGAACACACACACATGCACACACACACACCCACACACGGGGCAATTTCAGACATGTCAACTACGCAAGCAGTTAACCTCGCAACTGGGAACTGTCTGTAATAACATTACATTTGTGCTGTTTCACATGTTAAAATAAGTAGCTGTCCTATAACTTGATTGAAAGTGCTCTTAACATTTGAAAAATTATTTAGGATTGTTCTGATGCAAGGTTTTGAAACCGATGAGGCAGAGGAGTCCTGGTTTTCCCATGGAACAAGACGTCCTACTGTCCCGTCCTGTCCTAGTAGCAGTCTAGATCATGCGATCCACTAGATATCTTTCATTTCTCTCTCCTAATTCTTTTCTTTCTTTCCTTTTGTTCTACCTTTCTTTCTTTCCTTTCCTTTTTTTCTTGCCTTATCCCTTCATTTCTTTCTTTTTTCCTTTTCTTCTTCCTTCCTTTCTTTTTCTTCTTTTTTCCTTTCTTTCATTTTTTTTCTTCTTTCTTTTTACTTTTTTCTTTTCTTCATCTTTTCTTATTTTCTTTCCTTTTTCTTCTTCTCTCCCTATATGGATGGTTTTCGAAGTTGCGACTTTGTCCCGGTCCCGTTTTCTCATAGGACAGTACGAGATGGCTGGGACATCCTCTATCCTGCGGGGACGTAAAATCTTGTTCTGATGTCTTGTGGGCTAGCACGTTTCACTAAATACTAATTATTATGAAAAGAGACTCTAGGTTTTTTTTTTTTTTTAAAATTGGGTAATTAATTTTCCATCAAAACATTAGACTCCACTACCCTATTGATTTTGTCACAGTCCTCTCAGAGTCTCAGCTGAGCTCAATGCACTACCAAACTTTTGGATTGCCACCTCTTATCTAATCTCTTTCTCCATTTATTTCATCATTTATTTGCATGCACTTGGCTACTGGTTGGATGCAATGTCAAATTGTCAATATTTGTAATGGTGCATCCAACATCATGTGTAGTTACTGAAACAAAGCAACACAAAGCTTTGCCATAGTCACCTTCATTTAAGGTCACAGCTCATTTAGATCCTTTTATACTTTTGGCTTGACAGCATCTACATTTCAGCATCATTTTGGTTGGTCAATATAGTGGATTCATGTTTGAATTATATGGAAAGGAGTCCATATAATTTTCCCTTTTTTGAATGTTTGCAAGTGCATGCATGTGTGTTTTAATGTGCTACACATAAAAATTGCAAAAATTAAGCAGCAAATCTTTTATTTATCAATGTTAGCATTCATTTGGGTGGATTGGAGATTCCAACGTAAACATGAGATAGATGAATTAGTTTTAAACTATGCTTGGTAGTATTTAGAGCCTATAACATTATATTTTTATCGAACGAGCAAAGCATATTTAAGCTTAGAGAGGGATAAATGCAGTTACACAGAGAGAGGGAGAGAGAACGGGAGATGCCAACACTCGAATTCTCATGTGGAGAGGGGTGCTAACTGATCAGGGCTTGATTGGCTAGATGCAATTTAATATAACTTGGGTTTTTCGGGAGAACATCTGGATTTACAGTGACTAGCTTCTCTTATTCACTTAACCTCTTCCACTCTCAAGGAACATAAAACTTGCCATGTTATCCTCTTCTTTTATTTGGATCCCAATGTCTTAATTAAATTTTAGACACTTTATTTTGTCCTGTTATCTTCTTCTCTGAATGCATACTTAAATTTAAGCATGTTACTTTGTTTCCTTTTGTGTCTTTACTCTAATGGTCTAGCCTTTGCTCTTCTCATTATAGAGAAAGTATGGGGAAATCAAAGTTTGAATGGTAAACTTGTAATCCTAGATTGGAAATGGTATAAGTGGTGGGATAAGGTAAGGTAGGACTACTTATCTCTATGATCAAGGCCAAATGAGTCAAAAAATTGTTTGGGATTGCTGATCCTTGACAGTTTGGTCAAATATGGAATAATTTGGGATTAACAATGCCTAAGGTACCATGATATTGGGGTGTCCTTATGTTCTTTTCTACCTACATTGAGGTGGCATTTGGTGACCCAAATGGGATCACCATGGTAATCTAAGATCACTCCCTAAGATGATTTTGGATTCCTGACCTTAAGGATGGGTATCCATCATTGGATTGGGTGGGGATGTGAGGAGTGGAGATGATTTGGAATCACTACTATGTAGAATTACCATGATACAACCAAACATTGTGATCTTATCACCTCCACCCACATCACCCTTGATCTTGGGATGATCACCCCATATCATGCGCTCCTTTATGGAATAACCATAATAAACCCTTATTAGAGAAGACAAACCTGAAAGAGGAGGGCATTTTTGTCCTTTATATTAACAATAATCATTGTTGTTTTGTTTGTTGTACTATGGTGCAATGTAATCATGACATAGAGGTGGAAATGGATTAGAATGGGTTAGGCTTGGGCCAAGTCAAAAATATTGGTTGAGTTAGAAAGCTCCTAACCCATACCCAATCCATTTATAATCAGGTTGCAAAGTATAAATCCATATCCAACATGCCAACCCAATTAGTTCTTCATTGTCAATTATATATCATAGCAGATAGAAATAAAATATAGCCAAAATGAGAGGATTTAAGGTTGGCATTCAAACAAAGTAAGAAAGCGAGAAGGAAACTTAACATGAAGAAGAAAATGCGATAAATCTTAAACACAGTTTCCTTCACTTTAATTAAAGTACTTTTTTTTAAAAAAAATTCTTTGAACCCATATTTGAATAGGCCATAGCTTGTTGCATGATTACCACCATCCTACAGTTTTTTTTTTTTTTTTCACTTCATCATCATCCTAGAGGTTTGGGGATGGATTTTGAAGTGCTTTTTGACCCCTGTAACATGTAGGGTTAGAAGAGCCAAACCCATATATGGCTCATTTGTAATCAGGTTGGTCTTTGCTATCCATCCAAGTCCAATTATAAAAAGAAAACCTTACCCAAACCCATCCATCTAATCTGGGTTTAGGCAGTCTAGCAGGTCAGGGTCAAAAATGGTCTGTCCTGGACATGGGAAAAATGATTTATCCAAAAAAGGTCCCGCCTTATTCTAGAATATATCATACCCCATCGAGGATAATGACACCTTACCTCTCAATTGCCTATCCTGCTTCCATACAGGCTTTAATGTTCACGCTGTATGATTAACCCCATCTCTTGATTTTCATCAATTTACCCTTTTTGTGTGCATATGATTGACTATATAGTTTCATCTTTCTATACATGTTTTGTGGAGTTGTAAGACTCATCCAGATTCCATCAATACAAGCAACACTCTACTGCATAGTTTCCATCAATACAAAGTACAAACAACACTCTACATGTATGTTATGTATTTGATGGCGATGGCTGCTTTGTTACGTGATCTTGAAACAGATAATACATATCATGGCTAAACGAAATGGTTTACAAACCACCATAAGGTAAAATCTTACAAACATAATTTAGCTATATAATTTTACATTTTTTGTTTTCTACTTGAAGAACATGCAGATTGTTACTTTATGTCTTTGTTATAAACAATGAACATCGTGTTCAAATGACACGAAAAGCTTACGCTGATAGGGAAAGAGTTAACAATTTATATTAGGCTTAACATCCCTCTTCACATGTAGCCTGGACCATGTACATGGAGGGATAACTGAGTCAACACAAACAAGAATTGGGATAACAGAAAAATTGGGATAATTAGATAAATAACTTAATTGGAGGGATTCAAACTTGTGACCCTCCAGCAAATACCATGTTAAGTAACCAAATGACTCAAAAGCTTAAGCTGATAGGGTAAGGGTCAAAAATGTATATTGGCTTTAACATATTGATTTATTTTAACTCTTTGTGGTTATTTTAGTTATTTCAATTCTGTTTCATGATGATAATTGGTACTTCCAGTTTGTTTCTTTTTTTAATCACAAAGTAACATCTTATAAATCTATAATTTTCTTTGCTAAGTGATGTACTATTCTCTGATGATTGCACAATAGGGCTCTCTTGTCAAGCAGCTAGCAATCGCAAATAAGAGCCTTGGTGGTGGTGTAGTTGTGGTGCTAGCAGAAAGAGACAAAGAAGAAATGGAGATGGACATAGCAAAACTAGAATTTGATTTCATGAAAACATCTGTTATATGTAGGAGTGGCAGTCCTCTTATACTGGCTGACTTGAAAAAGGTACCTCCAGCTGAAACTATGCAACATAGTGTACTATCTAGCCTTTTGACTGGAAATTTACTTGTCCATTTTCAAAACATTGTTAGCTTCTGCATGCTTGACTTTTAACTGCATATTGATAGGTTTCAGTTTCCAAGGCACGTGCTATCATTGTTTTGGCAGCTGATGAAAATGCAGATCAAGTCAGTAGTTTTCCCTCAACAAGTTCTAGAGTCCTGAACTTATTTATAGACCTTATGGGCCAGATAATAATTCTTATCTATATTACGTTTTCTAGAGTGATGCACGTGCTTTGCGGGTTGTACTGAGCCTTACCGGTGTAAAGGAGGGCTTAAGGGGTCACGTTGTTGTCGAGATGAGTGATCTGGACAATGAGCCTTTAGTGAAACTTGTGGGAGGAGAACTAATTGAAACAGTGGTTGCTCATGATGTGATTGGACGTTTGATGATACAATGCGCTCTCCAGCCTGGCCTTGCACAGGTAATGTTCAACCCCTGACTTATTTATCTGGTGCTAAAATTAGTGAGTTATATTTTAAATAGCATTTTATTTTTACCCTTTCCTTTCTGTTTCCTACATTTATCTTTTTCCTCAATTTTTGGGTGTTTGATGATATAATGTGGACTCCATGCTGGCCTTGCATTCAACCCCTGATTTCCTAATAGGAGTGTGTTGAAGTTGGTTAGTTCTATCTATTTTGAGTTGCTCTATATTTTTTTAAGAACTGAGTACTGGGGTTTTAAATTAGACTTTCAGCTGAGAAATCTCTTGCTTTTCAATTTAAAGCATTAGTTTTATGGCTAATGTTTACTTCTCCCAGCTCAGCAAAAATCAGTTGTAAAAAAGGGCATTTTATTTGATATGGTTAATGTTGCATATGTGATTACAGACATATAATTATCAAAGCCTAGTAATTTTGTGATTGGAACTCTTTGCATCCCTTATACTTTACATAGGCATGGCTTGTAAATTATTGTAAGTGGTCTTATTCTTTGGACAAGTGTTTTTTTGGGACTTGAAACTTACAAACAGTGTTTTTTCCCTGTTTCTTTTGTTGCATAAATTATTTTGTGTAAATCTTTCTTTGAGTTCACCTGGATTATACATCAAATAATATTGCTATTGCTACTTTTGCAGATATGGGAAGATATATTGGGATTTGAGAATGCAGAGTTCTATATAAAAAGGTGGCCTCAGTTGGATGGTATGCATTTTGAGGATGCACTAGTTTCATTCCCTGATGCAGTACCCTGTGGAGTTAAGGTTGCTGCAAATGATGGGAAATCATAATAAATCCTGATGACAATTATGTTCTAAAAGATGGCGATGAAATCCTTGTTATTGCTGAAGATGATGATACTTATGCTCCAGGTCCTTTACCAGAGGTATACCATCTACCTTTCCTTTATGCATCAAAGGATCTTGAGTATCCAAATCTTGTGTTTGGGCAGTTTGCTTCCACTGGTGCCCTAGTTTCTTGCAGTGTAAATCAATACTGAGCTAGTTCACACCGGTTAATTTGCTTTTGTGCTTGTGTTATCTGTGTGCATCGCATAAAGTGCGATACTAAAAGTTTAATTTCAATAGATTCTTGTAAGCTTGTAAACATATTACTCATTGTGAACTTTCTGTTTTGTTTAATTCTCATTTCCCATTTTCCTTTTGCATCTTGTTGTTGACTCTAACAGAGCAATGGAAATAATCACCAGTAATCAGTTTGACTTCCAGTACACAATTTCTATGCATATAACCCTTATGTTTTCATTGAAAATTTGCTGAATGCAAAATAAATAAAATAAATGTGCCATTTAAACAAGTTTATTTGACTTTTTCATTAAAATAATTCCAACAACTTGTCTCGTAAAATTTGATGTTCATCTCACATTTTGAGTCTTTTTCCTTTTTCCCCTTCTAATTGGCCAATGTTCGGCCTGATTTTAACTGCCGAAAACTTTTTATAGGAATTCCAGAAACTTCCTTAGATTATGGGGAGGTAGCTAACTAGCTATTGGTTGTCCAGGATAGAGTGATGGTCTGCTCTTTGGATCACTATGATTCTTGTGCAGAGTATTCTTCAACAGAGCTTTCTGTTATCTGATTGTTTTTCTTCTTCTTTTTTTTTTCCATTTTCTTCTTCTTCTTTTTTTTTTTCCATTTTTCTTCTTCTTCTTTTTTTTTTCCATTTTTCTTCTTCTTCTTTTTTTTTTTCCATTTTTCTTCTTCTTCTTTTTTTTTTTTCCATTCTGTGTTGTTCTTGCATCATTGCGGCATATAAAACATTTATGTTGATGGTTACTAATCTAAAAAATTTTTAACCTTTTACCTTTTTTCTTCCTGATTTTTGGTTTTTGCCTTGAATGACTAGATAACAATTGCTTTGCATTTCTGTATTACAAAGTTAGTAGCAAAAGTAAATACCAAGCTACTACTTGGTATTTTAAAAAAATATTCATGTTTTTGTCCACACTTCTTTGTTTTGGATGGTGGACTAATTTTAGTCATATTTGATCGTGCTTCTTTCTCCTGTTGTCACAGTTCACTCTGGATATTTCTTGTCTCAGGTACACAAAGGTTTTTTGCCTCATGTTTCTTGCCCTCGTAAATACCCAGAAAGGATTTTGTTCTGTGGTTGGCGTCGTGACATTGATGATATGATAATGGTAATTTGATGCTTGTATTGCATGAATTTTTCTAAGTTCCTTCAAAATTTTGTGACTTTTTGATACTAGGTAACTTTATGTTCATTATAGCCTTCTCTCCTCAACCATTATATAATTGTTTAGTACCTTCAGGTCTTCAATTTCCATACATATACTGACCTGTGGGACTTCTTCTTCTTCTTCTTCTTCATCTTTGCTATAAATAGTTAACACCTTGATCCAAATCCCAGTTTTCCATGTTCAGGTGTTAGAGGCTTTTCTTGCTCCAAATTCTGAACTGTGGTTGTTCAATGAGGTACCAGAGAAGGAAAGAGAAAAGAAGCTCACAGATGGTGGGTTAGATCTTCTAGGATTGACAAATATTAAGCTTGTCCACAAGGAGGGAAATGCTGTCATCCGTCGGCATTTAGAAAGTCTTCCTTTAGAAACATTCGATTCTGTAAGTATTCACAGATTCCTAGAATTACTGAATATTAGTTTTGTTAAAGTTGAGGTTTTATTTTGATAGAGTAAGGACTAAAGAAAGCCAGTCTGACTTAAGAAATTAGACATGAGAATGTTTGAGACATTTGTAATTTTTTTTTAATAAATATATCTGCCCCTACTCAGCTTTTTCTTTGATGTTCTTTTGTTAGAACAAGATTTTGAACTTGATAAGGCTAGTCCAGTAAATCTGGAAGGATAACAATTTCTAAAGCTGGTTAAACACAGATTTTATTTTCATGTAAAAATGCGAGCATGCATAGAAATTGACCCTTTGCCATTATTTCTGGCTTGATCATCTAGTTCTAGAGTTATGCGAAGTAACTTACAAAAATGGTCCCTTCCATTGTGTCTATCTACCTCTATCCAAGTCCCTCAAATTTCAATGTGATGATTATTGTTAGGTTAAAAATCTTTTGCATAGGTTTAGAGCTCTCACACCTCAGAGAACCAAGTTCATTTTGCTTATCAGTGAGATGAACAACTATTATACTTTGGGCAACATATAGGAAGGTATTCCAGTGTACTTGATTTTACTAGGTTCATGCAGCAAACAAAGTCATAGTGAGACATTGCACTCATATGGTTTGCATATGCTAAGAGAATTTGGTAAGACACTAAGCTAACCAATGGGTTATCTTAAAGGAAATGTAATAATCCTCCCAGAAACTTATTAGTAGTACATTCAACTTTCAAACTTTCAGAGGATTGTACGTTTGAACTTTGGAGGCATGAGGTGAGGAGGATCGATTCTATATTCTGTGCCTATCTTGCTGTTGGTTATTGAGAAGCACAAAGTCAGATGGTGAGAGGCAAAACTGTGGGTGTTAAGAGTCTTCTGTGCTCTTAGATTACTAGGAGACCTATGTTCTTCTCATATCAATCTCAGAAATACATGCCTTCAGGATTTTTCTTCAACTATTTTGCTGCTTGAGTTAGGTTTGTTTGTGGACCAGATATCAAAAGTTTGCAATCCACTGTATATTCTGGATAACATGTTTTGTAGTTAAATAATTCATATTATTTTTTCATTGATTATCAATATTAAACCTATGGATTGCTTGCAAAGGCTATAACAGGTTACATACATTTCAATTGATATGCTTCCTGTTGATTATTCTACACATGATAACTGCTCAGGCTTCTTATCAATACTGTATGTGGTGGCGTAGTTAATGCAGTTTCCTGAAAATGTATGGTGGCCAGTTTTAACCTTATGAGTTGTTACCTTGTTGAGTTATCTTTCTAAGGAGTCAAATGTTTGATGGTCACCTTCTGGTGGTAGTTTGAGCAAGGTCTAAAATTTAAAGTAATGGTTAACATAACACTATAATGGACATTATACACGTATGCAAGCAGACACACATGCACATGCACGAGGTAACGTGCATGTGTGCTTGAATGGCTTTGTGTTGGTCATAATATGACAGGTTTAATGGCAGGTATATGACTCTCACTGTTCATCTGGTCAAAATAATTTCTTTTAAAAAATTCAAATGTCTGTACTGGTTCAAAAATATATCTTGTTTTATGTATAGTTTGTCGAACAAATAATGTTATTATTTTTTTCTCAGTTATTATCCATCATAGTTGACTAATAATGGTCGTTTGAACTTTGAACAGTTATTATCGTATTTTCCAAAAAATCAAGTTAGCAGTTGACCAGCCATCATTTCTATTATGATGAAAATATTGGTTAGGATGCTTGGTTATTTGGAGATATAGCCAATATGACCCTGGTTTTTAGACACTTTTTTGGGTGACTAAGAAGTTATTGTAGAATTTATGTAAATTATGCAATTCGATGCGAAAGTCATTGCCGTGCACCATATTTTTAATTTATATTTGGTTGAAATTTTTAATTTCTTCAACTATGTTCAATGCTAACCTGGAAACCAACAGATTTTAATTCTCGCAGATGAGTCTCTAGAGGACTCCATTGTGCATTCTGACTCACGATCTCTGGCTACCCTTCTCCTAATTCGTGATATTCAGGTATTTATAGTTTGGATTGTGAATTTGAGTTCACAAGTTTATTTTTGCTTTGACTTTCAATTCATGTAAGTTAATGTTCTCTGCTGTCAAAGTCAAACATATTCTGCAATCTAACTTTTTTATCTTTTCTTATACCATATCAGTATGTTTAACTTACTAAGTAAGCTTTGACAGTTTGACTTATGTCATCATTCTATCAATTTGATGTATATTGCAACATTTTGTTCTGATGTGTTCACTCTTGTAGAGATCAAGACATGTTCATTCATGGAATTTGCAATTGGTTTCAATTTAGATAACTTAAATGTTTACATATATAAAAAAATCCAGATCATTATGCTGCACGCGATTTCTACTCTTCCCTAACTCCTTATATTCTCTTCCTAAGATATGTTACACACATTCTCTTTCATGTTTCATGAACTTGTTTTGGATTGTGTTGCATGGAGGCAGTCATCAGAATCAAATTTACAAAAGTGTTCATGTCTTTAACTTTGCATAAGGAAGTCATGGAGATATGGGCATGTTGGAACCATACTATTTTTTAACTAAATTATGCATCTTTGATTTTTTTAAAAATGTTTTATGATTGATTATATTAAAATATATTATTCATTAAGGTGTTTAAGCATACATATTTCTCATTCAGACTCCAAATTTGCTGAAGGATACCAAAACTATGACATTTTTTGAAGTTATTTTGAGAAAGCGAACATCATTATGGTGGCAAACTCAATTATGAGAATGGTCAACTCTCCATCG
>NC_025993.2:10428643-10444559 GCF_000442705.2 Elaeis guineensis | reverse complement strand
CCGACGCCCGCGTCGGTCTCCGTCTCCTCCTCAGGAGCAGCCATCACAGCACTCCCACCGAGAGGGGAGAGGCGGCCACGGCATGATACCCATCGGTCCCGACGACCCTCTCCTTCCCAGCTGGAACGAGCGAGGAAGGAGAAGCGACCGCGGACACCGTCCGCCTCCCCCTCAGATTCATCGGGAGACTCGACCCCCGGGGTCTCCCAGCACGACGGGCCGACGACTACGAACGTAGGTTCGAAGAAATCGACCGTCGGCTTGCCAAGCTTCAGGTGACGGACAGAAGTCTTCGAACGACGTCGACTTCCAGACCGCCCAACCTCTCTCCCGACTCATCCTCGATTAGTCGATTTCTAGTCGGTTCAAGATGCTTCATGTGGAGCCCTACGATGGCGCCACCGACCCAGTTGACCATCTGGAGAGCTACAAGGCTCTCATGACGATTTAAGGGGCAACCGATGCCCTTCTCTGCATCGGCTTCCCCACCACACTTTGAAAGCCGTCAGGGCCTGGTACTCCGGCCTCCGCTCAGGAAGCATCCACTCCTTCGGACAGCTCGAACATGCTTTCGTGGCCCATTTCAGCACCAGTCGGAAGCCCCCATGAACCTCGGACAGCCTTTTTTCCCTCAAGCAGGAAGAAAACGAGATGCTCTGACACTTCGTGATACGATTCAACGCGGCCACGCTTGAGGTTCGGGACCTTAACGAAGACATGGCTATCTCAGCCATGAAGAGGGGTAAGGGGGTTCCGATTTACATACTCCTTGGACAAGACCCTCCGCCGAACATACGTCGAACTGCTGGAGCGCGCGTAGAAATACATGCACGCAGACGAAGGAGCTTCCAACCGGCACCTGACTGAGGCCAAGGGCCCGAAGGAGAGCGAAGGAAAGGTCGGACCCCTGCCGAGCCTAGCAGGCCCCGACCGACAAACAGGTCTCACCCCAGCGATGGAGCTCGAGATTGCCTCGATGGTGGAGTTCGAGGTCGATGCGTCTCAGGTATGACTCCTATACTTCTCTCTCTGCTCTTCATGCGTAGATTTTGATGGAGATCGAAGGGAAAGAATATTTGCGACGGCCTCCACTTTTAAAGGCAAAGGGCCTCGACCGACGAAAGTACTGTCGATTTCATCGGAGCCATGGTCATAACACCGAGTAGTGTATCCAACTTAAGGATGAAATCGAGGCCCTCATACGTCGAGGTTATCTCAAAAAATTTTGAAGGAAACCACCGACTCGACCCGTCCCCGACCGACGACCCCAACCGACTGAGGAGGCAGTGAACAATCAATCCACGATCGGGGGTCATCAACATGATCTCCAAATGACTGGATCGGGGGACGACTGCTGGAGGAGAGTCAATGAAGAAGCTGCGCCAAGACGATGTAATTACTTTTACAGATGAAGATGCTCAGAGAATCCAAACTCTCTATGACGACGCTGTTGTTGTCTCGACAACAATAGCAAATTATGATGTAAGAAGGATCCTTGTTGATAATGGAAGTTCGACTAATGTTTTGTTTTTACTCGACCTTCTTCCGAATGCGACTGTCGGCTGATCGACTCGAGAGAGTCTCCATGCCCCTAGTGGATTTTGCCGGGGAAGCCGTCATGGTGAAAGGAGAAGTTACTCTTTCCGTGATAGCTGGAATCGAACCATGACAAAGCACCGTCCACCTAACCTTTACAGTCGTCCAAGTACCTTCGGCCTACAATGCCATACTTGAAAGACCCGGACTAAACACCCTCAGAGCTATAGTCTCGACCTACCACCTGCTGGTTCAATTTCTGACCAAAAATAGAGTCGGAGAGATGTGCGGGGATCAACAGCTCGTCCGGCAACGTTTCCAAATCTCTGCTCGAAGTAATGAAGCGAGGGACTCCCTGATGGCCGACAAGTTGGACCAGCGGGAGAGGAAGAACGGGGCGAACCGGTCGAACAGCTGGTTTCCATTCCGATAGTGGAGAATCCCGAACGAGTGGTCTGGGTCGGATCCCAATTATCCGACCCTGAGCAACGGTAGCTAGTAGAGCTGCTGAAGGCCAATGCCGACGTATTCACCTGGTCGACAGTGGATATGTCCGGCATCCCCCCGGAGACGATGACTTACAGACTCAACATCGACCCTAGAATGAGGTCGGTGAGGCAGAAGAAGTGATCTTTTGCTCCCGAAAGACAGAAGACCATCGACGAGGAAGTGGACAAGCTACTCGAGGCGGGCTTCATCAGAGAAACTACGTACCCCGATTGGCTCGCCAATATTGTCATGGTGAAAAAAGCCAATGGGAGGTGGAGGATCTGCATCGACTATACCGACCTAAATCGTGCCTGCCCGAAAGACAGCTTTTCACTTTCAAAAATCGACCAGCTGGTTGACGCGACGTCCGGCCATCGACTGCTCAGCTTCATGGATGCTTTCGTCGGATACAATCAGATCCGGATGGCGCTCGAAGACGAGGAGCACACAGCCTTCGTGACCGCCAAGGGCCTTTACTGCTACAGAGTAATGCCCTTTAAACTGAAAAATACCGGAGCCACCTACCAGCGACTTGTCAATAAGGTCTTCAAAGACCAAATCGGGTGCAACATGGAGGTGTACGTAGATGACATGCTGGTGAAGAGCGCGCAGGCTTCAGATCATGTCCAAGACCTCGAAGAAACTTTTCGCACCTTTCGCCAACATCGGATGAGGTTGAATCTGACTAAGTGTGCCTTCGGGGTGACTTCGGAGAAGTTTCTCGGATTCTTCGTTTTTCAGTGAGAAATTGAGGCTAACCCTGAGAAGATAAAGACAATCATCGACATGCGGCATCCGGATACCAAAAAAGAGGTACAACAGCTTAACGGAAGGATCATCGCGCTCAGTCGATTCATCTCTCGATCGGCAGAGAGATGCCTTCCGTTCTTCAAAACCCTGAGGCAGACAAAGGACTTCTCTTGGCCGAACGAGTGCCGGCAGGCCTTCGAGGATCTGAAAAGATATCTGACCTTCCCACCACTGCTTGTAAAGCACCACTGCTTGTAAAGCTGGAAGTCGGAGAAATGCTGTACCTCTACTTGGCAACCTCTCCAGAGACGGTTAGCTCGGTGCTCGTCCGGGAGAATGAGAGCTGAATTCACCAACCCATATATTACACCAGCAAAGTGCTCCACGAAGCTGAAGCCCGGTACTCAAAGATGGAGAAAATGATATTCGCCTTGATCATGTCTGCACAACGACTCCGTCCGTATTTTCAATCGCACGCTATCGTGGTCCTCACCGACCAGCCTCTGAGGGCGATTTTGCGTTGTCCCAATACATTGGGATGACTGACAAAATGGGTGGTGAGACTGAGTGAGTTCGACATTCAATATCGATCGTGACCTACCTTGAAAGTCCAGGTCTTGGCCGACTTTATTGCGGAGTGCCCGACAACCGACCAAGGATCGAAGGCGGGAGCTCCAAAAAGGCTGTAATCTCCGAACCTGACCCTGGGTCCAACTGGGTGTTGCACATCGACGGAGCTTTCAATGCTCGAGGAAGCGGGGCCGGGTTCCTGCTCACCAACTCAGAGGGAGTAGTCACCGAGTACGCCCTCCGGTTCGACTTCAAAGCCTCCAATAATCAAGTCGAGTATGAAGCATTCCTCGCTGGCTTGAGGGTAGTGAAGGAGCTCAGGATCAACAGCCTCAGAGTCTTCTCCGACTCTCAGCTGATCGTGGGACAAGTCAAAGGCGAATTTGATGTGCGAGACCCGATCATGGCAAAATATCTCCTGAAGGTGAGAGATCTCGTAGCACACCTCAAGTATTTCGAGATCTCCCATATTTTCAGGTCGGAGAATGCTCGGGCCGATGCACTCTCCAGGCTTGCGATATCAGCCTACGATGCCTTGGGTCGGACATTTATGGAGGGTCTCGAGCAGTCGAGCATCGACAAGGTCGAGGAGGTGCTGCAACTGGCGACCGAGCCGAACTGGATGGATCCGATCGTTCAGTATATGATCGACGGAACCAGCCCTGAAGACCCCGTGGAAGCCAAACGACTCCAATGGACAGCCTCCCAATATGTAATGATGGATGGCCGACTCTACAAAAGGTCATTCTCCCTTCCCTTGCTGAGGTGCCTGGGACTGACTGACGCGGACTACGCGCTCAGAGAAGTACATGAAGAGATTTGCGAAAATCACTTCGGGGGCAAATCCTTGGCCTATAAAGTCTTACGGCGGGGTTGCTACTGGCCCCACTATGAGAAAGGATGCGGCTGAGTTGGTTCGAAGGTGTGAACCATATCAGAGGTACGCTAATATACAACACCGACCAGCCAACCAGATCACTCCCATTGTCACCCCGTGGTCCTTCGCCCAGTGGGGAATCGACATATTCGGTCCCTTCCCTCCGGCGTCTGGTCAAAGGAAGTTCATAGTTGTTGCAATCGACTACTTCGCTAAGTGGGTAGAAGCCGAACCTCTGGCGCAAATCACTGAGTGAAAGATGGAAGACTTCATCCAGAAGTCTATCATCTTCAGGTTCGGACTACCGCACACCATTATCACCGACAATGGATGATAATTCAACAATCGGGATTTTTGGGAGTTCTGTGCAGATTTCATATCACGCACAGACTGACCTCAGTCGGGCATCCACAATCCAACGGTGAGATCGAAGTGACCAACCGAACCATTCTGCATGGACTAAAGACCCGACTGAACGAAGCCAAAGGCCTCTGGGTTGAGGAATTGAATTCCATCCTGTGGGCGTATCGAATGACACCCTGTGTCCCGACTGGAGAATCTTCTTTCAGCTTGGCCTATGGGACGGAGGCGATGATCCCGCTCGAGATCGGGCTACCATCGATTAGAGTCGAGCAGTACTGCGAGTCGGACAACTTCGAGTGTCGGAGAGCTGACTTAGACCTCCTACCCGAACTCCGACGGGAGGCCCAACTCCGTATGGCTTCCTACCGACAAAGAGTCGTCCGATACTATAATGCTAAGGTTAAGCCGAAGTTTTTCAGGTCCGGGAACCTGGTCTTAAGAAAGACGGGAGTTTCGAAGCCTCTAGACCAAGAAAAATTGGCTCCGAACTGGGAAGGACCCTACAAGATAGCGGACACCTACAGGTCGGGAGCCTACCGACTGGAGACTCTAGAAGGAAGCACCATTCTCCAAACTTGAAACACCGACAACCTGAGATTGTACTACCAGTGAACCTTGTGTACCCTCATTCGGAATACAAACTCAGTTTCAAAACCCCAGAGTCTAGAATCTTGGCCCTCTGATTGCGGGCCGACGCTCACCAGTAGTACTAGCCCCGACACCCCGACTTGGGCCGACATTCCGTCAGGGATCTATGGCTTGATCGCCGACGACATGTCAGACTCTTACGAGGACCGACATATCTACGTTGGTGGAAGGCCGGCGATGGCGATGAAACCCCCTTAAGTTGAAGCCACGCTCCTTCCATAGTCAACTCTCGAGCAAGACGACTGGCTAACTTGCCGACTTGACTCTGGTCAAGAAAAACAAAATGCCAATGCGACCAACGTCGCATTCGCGACATACCGACCAGGTCATGATCGATCGAAGGATATTCGTCTTACCACCGTTTATCACACGTCGCGACGCATATGCCCGACAAAGTGTCGGGCAATGGATGACCGACTTGTCATCACCAAATGTGTCGGACACCATTCGACTATCAGACTCTACGAAATGATCGGGTCAAAGACGACACCCGACTTGACAAATATGTCCGACTCAATTTTGGACAACGGACGCTCGACTTAAACTCTCGATTGTCGAGTCGTACGACAGTCGGGACGTCGACTTAAAATCGGGGCTCGCTCTGCCCTTACCGCGGCACGTGCTGCCGACTATCCCGGCTAGCTGCCCGGGATCTTACTGAACGTCCTAGCTAGGTACATCGGGCCTACGACTTGTACGCTCGAGGGCGTTTTGGCGAAACATACATTCCAAGACACATTTCAGGATACATAAAGGAAGAGAGAAAGTTGAAAAGTTTTCAATTTCATTCGAACATAAATTGAATTTACAAAATTAGGTCAAAGCCTGATTACAAGTACGCTAAATAAAAGCAAAAATAAAAGATGCTCCGACTACTCGCCGGAGTCGGCTTCCTCTACCGGGAGAAGTCCGGGGGCGATCAGCGTGTCCACTCGGGCCGAAGTAGCATCGGGGGTCGGAGCTGCCTCGCCTTCGACAACCTGGTCCGGGACGGCTTTCTCCACGGCAGTGTGATCTCCCGACAATGGATCGGCCACTTCTTCTGTGACTTGGTCCTCCGACCCTGGGGGAACGACGCTGCTGAGATCAAGCTCCAGATACAGATCCTGGACTGCACCCCGGGCATCCTCGTACCTCACTCGGTACGAGATGAAACCACTCTCCAAGAGCTCCTCCCGATATTCGTCAGAGCCGTGGAAGTCCTCCACGGCCCGACTTATTGCCTCTTTCGCCGACTCTACCTCCGCCCTCGCTATGTCTGCATCAGCTTGAGCGGAGGACAAATTCTCCTCGACCTTGGCAAGATTTCTCAAACTTACCCAGAGCTGCTCGCGTTCGGCTTTGAGTTCACCGACGTAGTCATCCCACTCGCAGTGCAGCCAGCGAACAGTGCGGGACTTTCGTTTGGCTTCCTCGCGAGTCGACTGCAGCTTGGCCCCCGAGGCAGCCAGGGCATCGGTAAGGCGGGAGATCTCCTCTTCGAGCCGGGCCTCACGGTCGACTGACTGTTTCAGCTGCTCAACCATTATCGCCTTCTCGGCCTCGACGGCCGCAGCCCTATCCTTCCAAGCCGCCTGGAGATCGCCGAACCTCCGAGATCCAGCCTCCAGCTCGGACATATTGTAGATTAGCTACAAATAATGAGCTGATCGTTAGAAGACCGAACTGATAGAAAGCAACGACGAAAATGAAAAGTGAAGGAGAGAAGCTTATCCGGATCATGATCGGGTAGAAGGAAGAAAGCATGTCGGACACCCGCTGATTCTTCATGATCTCATGGTCGGCCGAAAGGATAGTCGCCTGGCATAACCTCCTGGTCAAATCATGGTTGGCCAGGGCCGATGCTCCTTCGGAAAGCTGGGCATCGGACGACGCACCGCGGCCGGCCGACCTTCTGTCGTCGCCTGGAGTCATCGGGGCCTTCCCCTGTTCGGACACCCAGGCCCTGACGTCAGAAAGAGAAGGGAGGCTCGAGCCCGACTGGGTCCCTCCCGAGGCCGCGACGGTCGCCGACGCAGGTCGTTCGGGCTCGCGTGTCTCTGCCCGAATCTCTTCAGTCGGCTATGCGGTCGGCACATCTTCGGCTGCTTCCTTGGTCGCCCGTTCCTCGGACGGGGCTTGGGAGGCACCGTCGGCACCGACAGCGTAATGATCAGCTCACGGTCTGATGCTCGTTCGGAGCCGGGCTGCACTCCCGTCGTCGTAGGCTCGCTCGACAGTGCTACCTGAGGCCTCTTGGGAGGCCGCGATGGTTCGGCTCCGTGCGCCGGCCTCTTCCGCGCCGCATGTTGCCGAACGTCGGCTTCCGTCAGCCTCACCCTCGGTAGCATGTCTGTAATTTCAACAGAGGATCAACACCAGCCCAATGAAACAAAAAAAATAGACCTAGATGAGGAACCGAGCTTAGACCGACGTCGTACAGAGCTTGCTCGATGACGAGCTCCCTCTGCTTCGGCACCGAGATGTCCTTCAAGCGGTGAAAATCCTCTCGGTCCCTGTCCTCTACCCGACTGTTCTCATTCGGCTGAGTCCGGAGGTCCCCCCAGCGGGAAGGGAACCCCCAAGGAAGTGGGGACGAAGCAAAGAAGAACTGGTTCTTCCATCCATGGATCGATGATGGAAGATCAGTGACGAATGAAAGACCCTTCCGAGGATTGAAAAACCACCACCCTCAGGCTTTAGGGTGGGGTCGGAGAACAAAGAATGCTCGGAAGAGGAAAATATGAGGATTGATCAGCAAAAGCCGACACAACAAGGTAAAACTGACTATCAGCCGGACTGAGTTTGGCGCCAGCTGCACCAGACAAAGTCCATATTAGTCCAAGATGCTCCGGACAAACTTCAGAACCGAAAAATGAAGACCGGCCCGGAGGTCCTCAACATAGAAAGCCACCTGGCCCGGGGGCGGGTTGTTAACCCGACCGTCGGCCCCAGGGGCGAACAGCCGAAACTGCTTCGGGATGCTGTACTGCTCTCGGAGCCGATCGACGTTCGACCCCGAAAGTGAAGAACCTCCACCTTCGGGGTCGACCGAGAATCGTCGGTCGGATTCCCCGACCGACTTCCTCGTGGGGAGGTTCTGACCATGACGCTAGAACCAAGGTCGAAGGATGAAGAAGAAGAAGAAGGAAGAAAATTCCAAGGAAGCAAAGAGAAAACGAGAAGACAAAGACGAAGGCTCCTGGAAAACTTTTCAAGGAGGGAGGCGGGGACAACTACCTGAGACAAGGGAGACCACTCGACCAGAGTCTCGGCAACAGGGCTACGAAAAGTAGAGTTTTGGATGTAGGTGGCCCTATATATATAGTGCCCCTCGATGGTCGGGATGAGAGCATGCCCAACGAGGGTCTCCCAGATCGTGACATGTGGCGGCATCTGGGCCTTCCCTCGGTCCGATGATTCGACGCACCTGCCCCAGATCAGGCCACGTCGCCTCCATCCGCCTGAACAGGTTCGGCCCAATGGCCCCCTGCCACGTGGCGGAAAAATTGTGGCGGTCTGCATTCCCGAGGAGACGGTAGAAACGGCAGTTTCTGTTCCCAATGGGATGTTTGACACCGATGGGATGACTGACACCAATAGGACGTCTGACGCCGGACCGATCATTGGTATGGTCGCCAGAGTCGGAGCATGATGCGATGGATATCCACTCCTTTCGCCCGAAGCCGTCGCCCACGCGAAGACGCTGGCCAGCACGACATCCAACTCAGGAGTGGGGGGCAACTGTTGGGACATACCGACTGACCCCTTTCACGCCGACTCACCCTTGGGCCTGCCCAACCGGTGTCCGACTCTACCGACCGCACCGACCGACGACTGCCGACACCATCCGACCGAAGGTATGTCGGTCAGGCAGACCTGTTCTGTTTCCGACTAGCTGAACGGCGGAGCCCGACTCTATCGATTCCCGCAATGCATCAGACCAGCCGACGGTGTCTCCGGGTCTTCACTCGACATCCTGCAACCAAATATCGACGTATGGTCGGTTGGCTCCTCCAAACGCCGTACGACTGCTGTGGGCCGCTGTCCTGACAATGGCGTGCGGCATAGCCGCCCTGGGGCATTGTCCTGCCAAGGACATAGATTAGTTCCAGCGATTTGATAGCCCACAGCGACTTGACAGTCCGCGGCGACTCTGACAGCCTTCGGTGATTTGACAACTCCCCCAGTTGTCTGCGTCATTAATGGTGGTACCACGCCGCGCTCTACTATAAAACGGAGAAGACAATAGTGCTGCGAAGAGGTTCTTTCGAAGCCCCTGGACTCACTCACTCTCTCTCTCTAGCTCTCAGACTCTCTCTCGCTGAGTCTTCCTGATTCTTTTCTACTGTTGTTTAGTCTCTTCTCTGACTTGATCGTCGGAGGGTCTCTATCGGAAGCATCTTTGATCAGTATGGATTTTTTTTGTAAATGCTCGTTTTCGATGATCAGACGATGAAAAAATTGACTACAGAGATATATATTGTATATATATAAATTTTAATATTTTTTATTGAGAGTTTTTTTTTTCTCTGAAAGCTTTCTCGTTCAAAGCCCATCTAAGAAAGGAGAACCGCGTCGCCGGCGTGCTTTGGTCCCACATGTCAGTTTTTTCTTAAAGGTGATCGTGCCTGTTTTTCCTTTAAAACTGATAACTTTTGTTTGAATGGGATACGTCTTGTTTGGATGGGATGGTGATGATAGCTTTGTTAAGAATTTTTTTTTTTTTTTTTTTGGCTCTGTGGCATGTTTGGAGCGCGGAGGTCCAATGATCCACGTCTTCTAAATTAAAACAAAAAAAAGAGTGCGCGACGGGACACCCGTGGGTGAGATTGCGTGCACCCAGTCCAGTTGGACGCGGCAGCGGGCTGAATGCCCCAATCGTTTACGATGGTGCGCACTCATGCCTAGGTGCTGCGCATCTGGATGACGTACAGCCCGATATTATTTTAATAATAATAAAAATAATATTAATGCATGTGATTTATATTAATACTAGAATATTATTCATCATATATATATATTTTTTTAAGCATGTAGTGCAAAAATGTACGATGGATTGCAAATCTTTAATGAAAAATTCAAAAATGATGAGGTGCATGTGATGGGCTCAATGTTTTTGTTCTAAAATAAATTATTACTCTGCTATACTCCTACCATCAAAATAGAAAACTGTAGCTCTTGATCTATGAAAAAAATGCAAAAAGAGAAAAATTAAATCTTCCTACAAAATGATTTATGAGCTTGAGTTGGCTGAAGTGCACCGCATATGATCTGAAATTAGATGAAGTATAATATTGTCTCGATTTTCAAACCTTCATAGTGTAAGGCACTTGGCTATTGTGGACATAATAAAGATCCTAGGAATCCATGGCTAGGCCGAGTGAGACAAAGGATTATCCTAGATCAGTTTATTTTCGATGTAGAGAATGCTTTGTCATACTAAGAGCATAGAAGATTTAGCAAAATTATATTTTGAAAAGAAGGCTTAACAATTATTATGCCTTGTTTGATCGTAAAAAATGTATCTTAAATTTGTTCATTAAGATCCCTGCTCATGTAGATAATCTCTCATGTATTTGATATTATATGAATTTAATGGCATGCTATGTATCAATTATTTATTTATTTATTCATTAATATTATTACATATTTAAATATATTGTTGAGTGAGAGTTCTAAGATTGGTAGAACTTGAAGAACGTTCTTACCTAGAATATAAAATTTTGAGCAAATTGTTATACCAATCTTGAAGAGCGTTCTTACCTAGAATATAAAATTTTTGAGCAAATTGTTTTAAAATAGTGATAACTAGACATTTGAATATAGAAAATGATTGAGAGTATAGTGAACTTTTGATCTATGTCTTATATTAGGTTATTATTCAGTTCATTTTTTGCTTAATAATAATATATATGAGTGTGCATATATATATCATGTTGGATATTTTATACTAGTATTTATTGTGTACTATGCTCTATGTAGTAGTATTCAATATGGTATCTGCATTAAAGAATATTGTGGCTGAGTTAAATAGGGGTGATAAGCTGAACGGTGATAATTATGATATTTAGTACTAAAAGGTTCAGTACATCCTTGAGGAATAAGAGATTCCGGAGACACTCAACCATATCATGGCTGAGCTTAAGTAGAGTATGTCTGCTCAACATAAGAGAGATCGGAAGGCTTATTTGATCTGAAAAAGTAAGAATAGTATTACTTGCATCATATTGCTAAGCAGTATGCAAGATGATCTCATGTGTGAGTTCGAGTACAATACAACTCAGGAAATATAGCTTATTTTGAAAGAGAAGTTTGGGAGTACTTCAGCCACAAAGTTGAGAAGGCTCAGTATCAAGTTTGACTCTTATAAAAAGCACCCAAGTAATACTATGAGATAGCATCTTAGGAAAATGTCAAGTATGATAAGGGAGTTGAAGGCAAGCCAGTCATATCCTCATGGATGAGCAATAGGTTCAAGCTGTAATCAGATCCTTACCTAAGAACTGGGAGCATATGATAATAGCTATGATGCACAATGGTAATGTAAAGACTTTTGATGATATAGCGCATCATTTGGAGTTAGAAGATGAGCACCTTAAGGTAGCTAAATTTTTTGGATTCACTTATATGGCTGAATCTAGCTTGCACAAGAGTCCCAGCTTCAAGTATATAAAAAAAAAAGGTTAGAAATTCTTCAGGAAAAGAAGCAAGTATTTAATTTAGTAAGGCTAATTAGTATAAGAAAGATAAGCATGGTGGTAAAAAGAAGGATAAGATCAAAATATGCAGCTACAACTATGGCAAACTGTGTTACTTCACTCATGAGTATATGGAGCTAAAGAAGGTATGCCGTTACTCCATTATGTTAAATTATGCTTATGTTTCTAGCGGTTGTTTGCTTATTGAATCATATATTGTGTGGACTGTAAACTCGGGTACCACGGATCATATAGCTAGAGACAGAGGAATTTTTATAAAGTATCGTTGAATCAGTCTAGCACTAGATGGATATATGTAGAAAATTCTGAAGTTGGAATGAGAGGTATTGGCACCTATTAGTTAATGTTAAATGATGATCGTACCTTATTCCTACATGATGTCCTATATGCACTAGATATTCGATGGAACTTGGCTTTTGTTATTGCCTTTCTTGGCTTGGGATATAACTTGAATTTTTATGATACTTGTATTGATGTATATTTAGGAATAACTTATTATGGCTCTGGATATTTATTAGATAGTTTTATGGTACTGGGAGTTGATTGCAGTGCTTTTATTAATTATGATGATAGTTGTTTTTCATTGATTGTTTCTTTAAGTAATGTGAATAATGATGTGAATATATGCCATACTAGATTAGGATATATCGAACAAGAGAGAATGAACAGATTAGCTTGAGAAGGCCTATTAGGCTCATGCTAAAATAGAATTACCTGCGTGTAAGCATCACCCAGTAGGAAAAATAACTAGAAAACTATGGTAAAGAACCATAGCAGAAACTTCATTGTAATTAATCCATTCTGATATTTGTGGTCTTATAAATATAAGGGCGAGGTATGGGACCTTATATATTATCACATTTATAGATGACTTCATGTGCTTTGGTCATGTTTACTTGATCTCCCATAAATCAGAAGCATTAGATTGCTTTAGATGATATTTAAGTTTGGATGAGAATCAATTAGATAAAATCAAAATATTAGGAATTGACCATGGGTGTGAATATCAATCCGAGCAGTTTAGAATACTCTGTGATGAGAAAGGGATATATCGACAATCGACTATTCTTGAAACTCTACAACAAAATATTGTTGCAGAAAGAAGGAATAGAACACTTCTAGAGATGGTTAGGTCAATGATGATGCAAGCAAATCTTCCTATTTCATATTGGGGAGGTGCTCTTTGACTATTGCTTATATACTTAATTGTGTATCCTCCAAATTGGTCCCTTTCACATCTTATGAATTATGGATGGATAGAAAATCTAACCTAAGTAATTTATGACCCTAAGGGCTGTTGCCTATGTTTACGATTTCTTTCACAAATATGATAAATTGGATTCGAGAGGAAAGAAATACATCTTCATAAGATACTCAGAACACTCCAAAGGATATGTATTTCACTAGGAGATGAAAGTTGAATCAAAATTGAAGCACAAGATGTCACATTCTTGGAGAATATTTTTCTAGTAGGGGTGAGATATATAAGGATTTTCAATTTTTCGATTGAAAGATCCCGATATTGGTGGTGTACCTATACAACAACTGAGGCGAATGAGGAATTGCCTCAACTTTATGAATCTAGTGGGAGTGATACATTATATTTGCATAAAAGCACTATAAAAGTATCCCTCATCATCATTTTGATATCGAAGGAAAAGCTTTTATGATAGCTTCGCATGATGATGCTGAGCCTAAAATAGTTAGAGAAGCTCTCTCATGCCCTGCAAAGAAAGAGTGAAAGAAGGCAATGGAAGAAAAGATGGAGTCTATGAAAGCAAACCATGTCTGAGACTCAGTTGATCTTCCATCAAACCACAAGGTAATTGGGAATAAATGGGTTCTCAAGATTAAGCAGAAGGCAACGGATCTATTGAAAGATACAAGGCTCCTCTAGTGGTAAAAGGTTATATCCAATAAGAGGATATTGACTATGAGAATTTTTTTTTTTCAGTAGTTAAGTTTGCCTCTATTCATTTTATCAATGTCATCATCGCATATCTAAATTTAAATTATATCAGATGGATAATAAGACAATATTTCTTAATGAAGAACTAGATGAGAAAATCTATATGAAGCAATCTATAGGTTTTGTTGTAAAAGGCTAGGGCACAAAGTTTGTAAGCTTCAATGATCAATTTATGGCTTAAAATAATCATCCAGACAATGGTATCTAAGATTTCATCGAGCTATAACTTCTTATGAGTCTATAATGATCGATGAAGACTATTGTTATATATCAAATATTTTGAAGATAAATTTGTAATTCTATCATTATATGTGGATGATATTCTATTGGTTGAGAATTATAAGGAGTTTGTTGTCGCTATAAAAAATGGTTGTATTCAAATTTTGAAATAAAAGATATGGGAGAAGTAGTTTATGTGCTTGGTATTAAAATCTATAGGGATCACTCGAAAAAGCTTTTTGCATTGATGCAGGAACCTTATATTAAAAAGATCTCGGAATAATTTAACATGCAAGATTGCAACCCCATAGACAATCCTATAGCAAGAGGTAAAGGTCTAAACTTAAAATGTATCTTACGACTCTAGAAGATAAGAAAGAAATGGCTAATGTTCCTTTGGATTGGTGAGCCACTATCAAACTAATCCTAAAAATTACATTGAAAGATGGTCAAAAGGATCCTAACATATCTTAAAGGCACTGCAGATTACTCCTTATGCTATCAAGGCAATGATTTGTGCTTGAGTAGTTATTTAGATGCTAATTGGGCAGGAGATCTAGATGAGCGCAAATTGATTTTACGATATGTGTTCTTGCTTCATAATAATGCTATCTTTTGGAATAGCAAGAAACAAATATGTACAATCTTATCTACGATGGAGACTGAATTCATTGCTTGTTCAGGTGCAATATAGGAGGCAATTTGGCTTAGAAGATTTTTATAAGTCTGGGTGTTGTAGCTAGTGCCGTGGAACCTATGAAGTTCTTTGTGATAGCCAAGCTACCATACATATATGAAAGATCTTAAGTATCATGGCAGGATCAAGCACATTGATACTAAAAATAATTTTGCAAGAGATATAGTAGCGCAGAAGAAGTGATCCTAAAATATATTTCTATGCATTTGATGATTGCGGACACTTTTACTAAACCTATTTCTAAAGACACATTCTTATCTTATGTTGAGTCTCTGGGATTGTATAGAGTTTAGTAAGAAATTGTATTATCAAGGATCACTATGACTTTAATGTACAACATTTTATTATCAATGAATTAATATTTGTTTGTTCATATTAGTTTCATTTTATGATTGAATGGAACAAATTTTTTATAAAACTAGCACAGACATACATACATTAAAAGTACATCACCAGGCATAGGTCAGCTTTCTCACGTGACCGACCATCTTAGGCACCGGAAGAGCAATCTGAAATGAGACACTATGATATTAAATGCTGTAAGTACGATATTACTAATATGCTTGCTCGACATTGAAAGAATAAGTTAAAACATGCAAAATTACTTTATGGATCATGAATGTCATCTTGATTTGAGGAGATGAGGTCCATATTTAACATATATATATGCAATTCATGGACCAAACATGATAGTCCCATAATCATGTCAGCTTGGGCAAAAGCCAGTTGCGAGTACTTGATTAGGTGCTATTAATAATGAGTTGATAAAGAACTCGGACTAGTTGCATATGAATGTATTATATGAAATTATAACGAGTCAAGATCTGTATGGTGTTAATAATTAGTAGATGGATGTACACTCTTTCAGAAAAACCATCATGGTATGTAATTCATATTACATATTTTTAGTTCGACCCATATGGGAATTGAGTGATCAAATATACTAATCTATATATCCTCATCGTATGAGTTCCTTTTTAAGGGATAATATTCAGAACTAGCCTCAATTAGTGCCCTATATGACTTTCAACTATGTTTTCAAAATGATGGGCTAATGTTTATACTTTAGCATATTTTCAATGGTAATAAAATAATTT
>NC_025993.2:10412472-10428543 GCF_000442705.2 Elaeis guineensis | reverse complement strand
TGGATTCTCTGAGCATCTTCATCTGTAAAAGTAATTACATCGTCTTGGCGCAGCTTCTTCATTGACTCTCCTCCAGCAGTCGTCCCCCGATCCAGTCATTTGGAGATCATGTTGATGACCCCGATCGTGGATTGATTGTTCACTGCCTCCTCAGTCGGTTGGGGTCGTCGGTCGGGGACGGGTCGAGTCGGTGGTTTCCTTCAAAATTTTTTGAGATAACCTCGACGTATGAGGGCCTCGATTTCATCCTTAAGTTGGATACACTACTCGGTGTTATGACCATGGCTCCGATGAAATCGACAGTACTTTCGTCGGTCGAGGCCCTTTGCCTTTAAAAGTGGAGGCCGTCGCAAATATTCTTTCCCTTCGATCTCCATCAAAATCTACGCATGAAGAGCAGAGAGAGAAGTATAGGAGTCATACCTGAGACGCATCGACCTCGAACTCCACCATCGAGGCAATCTCGAGCTCCATCGCTGGGGTGAGACCTGTTTGTCGGTCGGGGGCCTGCTAGGCTCGGCAGGGGTCCGACCTTTCCTTCGCTTCTCCTTCGGGCCCTTGGCCTCAGTCAGGTGCCGGTTGGAAGCTCCTTCGTCTGCGTGCATGTATTTCTACGCGCGCTCCAGCAGTTCGACGTATGTTCGGCGGAGGGTCTTGTCCAAGGAGTATGTAAATCGGAACCCCCTTACCCCTCTTCATGGCTGAGATAGCCATGTCTTCGTTAAGGTCCCGAACCTCAAGCGTGGCCGCGTTGAATCGTATCACGAAGTGTCAGAGCATCTCGTTTTCTTCCTGCTTGAGGGAAAAAAGGCTGTCCGAGGTTCATGGGGGCTTCCGACTGGTGTTGAAATGGGCCATGAAAGCATGTTCGAGCTATCCGAAGGAGTGGATGCTTCCTGAGCGGAGGCTGGAGTATCAAGCCCTGACGGCCTTGCAAAGTGTGGTGGGGAAGCCGATGCAGAGAAGGGCATCGGTTGCCCCTTAAATCGTCATGAGAGCCTTGTAGCTCTCCAGATGGTCAACTGGGTCGGTGGCGCCATCGTAGGGCTCCACATGAAGCATCTTGAACCGACTAGAAATCGACTAATCGAGGATGAGTCGGGAGAGAGGTTGGGCGGTCTGGAAGTCGACGTCGTTCGAAGACTTCTGTCCGTCCACCTGAAGCTTGGCAAGCCGACGGTCGATTTCTTCGAACCTACGTTCGTAGTCGTCGGCCCGTCGGTGCTGGGAGACCCCGGGGGTCGAGTCTCCCGATGAATCTGAGGGGGAGGCGGACAGTGTCCGCGGTCGCTTCTCCTTCCTCGCTCGTTCCAGCTGGGAAGGAGAGGGTCGTCGGGATCGATAGGTATCATGCCGTGGCCGCTTCTCTCCCTCTCGGTGGGAGTGCTGTGATGGCTGCTCCTGAGGAGGAGACGGAGACCGACGCGGGCGTCGGTGGCTGCTCCTGGAGGGCATCAAGTGTGCCGTCGGTTGCCCCATCGGTGAGTGCGGCAACCAGGTTGGTTGTTGTTGAAGGCTCTTGACTGCATCTGTCAGCACAGTCATCTGCTGCACAATCATCGTGATTTGTAACTCTGTGGTCACCACAGGATGTGGAGAGCTGGGTTCCACCATGGAGGGTGGAGGAGGGGTTTCTTTTCGATGGGAAGAGTGCCTCGTCGATCCGGTGGCTCTTGATCGCTGAGCCCTGGTTCTTGTCATCTCGAAAGAATTTTTCAAGCTCTATGGAAGTCATGATCTGGCCCCCCTACCTGGCTCACCAAACCTGTTGTGGCCAATCCCTCATCGCCTGGTCACTGGAAACGAGCACCTACAAGAGAAGTCCACACTGACCGGAGATGCCTCCGACGGGGATCCTCCGACGGTCAAGTCAGAGAGGAGACTAGGCTACAGTATAAAGGAATCAGGGAGACTCAGCGAGAGAGAGTCTGAGAGCTAGAGAGAGAGTGTGTGAGTCCAGAGGCTTCGAAAGAACCTCCTCGCAGCACTGTTGCCTTCTCCGTTTTATAGTAGAGCGCGGCATGGTGCCGCCATTAATGGCACAGACAACTGGGAGACTTGTCAAATCACCGAAGGCTGTCAGAGTCACCGTGGACTGTCAAGTCACTGTGGGCTGTCAAATCGCTGGGATTAATCTATATCCTTGGCAGGACAATGCCCCAGGACGGCTATGCCGCATGCCCTTGTCAGGACAGCGGCCCATAGCAGTCGTACGGTGTTTGGGGGAGCGACCGATCATACATCGGCATTTGGTTGCAGGACGTCGGGTGAAGACCCGGAGACACCGTCGACTGGTCTGGTGCATTACAGGAATCGGTAGAGTCGGGCTCCGCCGTTCGGCTAGTCGGGAACAGAACGGGTCTGTCTGACCGACATACCTTCGGTCGAACGGTATCGGCAGTCGTCGATCGGTGCGGTCGGTAGAGTCGGGCATCGGTCGGGCAGGTCCAAGGGTGAGTCGGTGTGAAAAGGGTCGATCGGTATGTCCTAACATATATATATATATATATATGTGAAAGGAGAGTTCAGAATTCTTCCCCTAAGCGACATGTGTCACGCTCAAAGGCGAGCCCTGAACTCCTCTTTAGAGCCTGATTGAAAAAATAGGAAGAAAAAAAAAGAATCAAAGAAAAAAGTTATAAACAAAGCGTTCCGTACACAGCCATCGATGTCAGGAGAGAGAGAAAAAATAAAAATAAGTACGTGTTCCTTGCCATCCGAGCATGCGGCAGTCGCCAGGGAATGTTGCATTCACATTTTCGTGTGGCCACATTAGTATCCACGTAGCATCCACGTAGGCTATATCTCAGCTACGAGGAATAAGAAATGAAAAAAAAAAGAGAGGACATGTGGAGCTGGAAGGGATGCAACACATCCGTGCCTTAGTACCTGATTAGACAATAGAGGGTTAAAGAAAAGAAGTTTCATGCGCTTTGAATGGAGGGAGAAGTTTTCTGTGAACAAAGAATAGAGGGAAGGTAGACGGCACAGATGGATTGTCTCATTACACGATTTTGGTCAACCATGCTATATATGTTGGAACCTTCAAACTTTGATTCAGAGACAGAAAACACCGATCTGGATAGAAAAAGGTTAGGTTGATACTGTTGTTGCTTAGTTTTTTTTTGGCTTCTATTCTGATTATTGTTCTCTAGGTGCTGTATTAGTTTTTTGCAGGGATAAGGGATTGAAAAGAGTGTTTCCTAGGTATTTAGCAAAAAAAATAATAGAGAAAAATTGATTGGGAGAGGTGAGTCCTAAGTATTTTGCTAAATTCTTTTCAGATTTCTTTACTGATTTTTTGAGTTTCTTTTATTCTCTCATCAGTTTGTATGAAGCTATTAGTTTATCATAGTTTGTTTCTCATCAGAAATAGAGAAAGGTTGCTGCGTGGGTTTAGGCAGCCTTTCGCTCCTTTTAGCAACATCATATGAAAAAGGAAAGGATAGAAGGTTGCTACCTAGGTTTGGTAGAGGGAAAGAGGGTTGCTGCCATGCCATGGCAACCTTCCTTAATGCCCCTCTAAGGTAGAAAAAAAAATCATGATTGCTACTAAGTAGCAGCCTTCCAGTGAAGAGAAAAAAGAGTCATGATTGCTGCTGGATAGTAGCATTGCAGGGAATGGGAAAAAAACACAGGTTTGACGAACAAGGAGAGATGGATGGGTTGGATGGGGAAAAACAACATGCGGGTTGACGGATTTAGAATGGACCAGATCCATAGTCATGGGCTAACAGGTTGGTAGATCCAAAATGTCTAGATTCGGATTGTCGGATTAGTGGATGCAAGAATGGGGTTCTGGATATTTGGGTTAGTAGGTTGTTGAAGTCTGTTTGCTGTTAGGGTTAGGGTCAGAGGTCCGACTAGGGTTCGGGTTAGGGCTAAAGGTCTGGCTAGGTTTGGTTATCCGGTTAGGGTTTGGGTTAGGGTCAGGGGGCTAAGTATGTTTTGGGTTGAGGTCAGAGGGCTAGGATTAGTTATTGTTGAGGTTAGGGTTAGAGTTAGAGTTAGAATCAGGCATCTGGTTAGGGTTAGGGGGTTTACAGTTCAAGTTAGGGTTAGGGTTAGGATGGGCTTGCAGACAGGGTTGGATCGGAGAAGGAAACACCAAGAAAAAAAAGATGAGAAGAGGAAAAGGGGAATAGTGTTTGGATCGGAATGAAGAGCAAGAAAAAAATACAAGAGGAGTTGGATCGAACAAGACAATGGAAAAAAGAAAAAAAAAAGGATAGTCGAGAAGAGGAAAAAGGCAATATGTTAGGATTAGAATGAAGAACAAAAAATGAGGAAAGAAAAAATAACCTTGAATCGATTCGTGAAGAGATCAAAATGCCACCATGGATCGAAATATGGTGCACAGCACATTCGTCACTCGGCATAGGGTCAGTTCGAGGCCAGCGTCATCATGCCAGTACTAATGGGAGGAAGGCAACGGAGGAGATGTGGAGGGGGACAGCCATGTGATGAAGGATGTCGACTGCACGGAGGACATCAGAGATAGTTATGGGATAGATACCGATGGAGAGAAGAGAGGGCGAGTGGCGGAGGAGGTGCCGAAGGCTAGGAAAGGAAGTGGGGGGGGCGCCGGTGCGAAGACAAGGGTAGCAAGGGGCAGAGAAAGGAAGGGGGGAGGGGTCGGGCAAGAGGTGAGGGGAGACAAAGGAGGAGCAGCGATTGGGGGCAAGGGGGGAGAAAGGAGGAGCGGTAGTGGGGGCCAAGGGGTAGTTGATCTGTCGGTTGGGGTGGTGGAAAAGGGCCGGACAGGGGTGAAGGGGGAGAAAGGAGCAGTAGCGATGAGGGGCGAGGGTCGGCGGATCTGTGGGTGGGGCGATCGGAAGGGGCCGGGTGGGAGGCGACGGGGGAGAAAGGAAGGGGGTGAGGGGTGGCGTTGGGTTTGGGTTAGGGTTGAAGCCCGAGGGAGGCCACTGCGCACCGAAGCGGTGGGGTTGGGAGGATTTGATGGTCGACGTCGGGTTTTGAGAGGGGGGGTGCAATAAGGGAAGGGGAGCATTGGTGGGGGGATCGGAGGGGTAGGGGAGTGTGTTGGGAGCGATGGCGGCAGTGGATAGGTGAGATAGATTAGGGTTTTAAGAGAAAAAAATGGACCCATAGGATTTCTATGGGTTCCTGACATATTTAAAAAAAAAAGATTGATGCATCAGGAAAATATTTTTAAGTTAATAGGGGGTGCATAGAAAATTTATGTACATGTTGCTATAAAAAAATATTTGAAATAATGTTATGCAAAAGGTCCTATATTTTTTGTATAATTCAATTAATTTCTTTCATCTCAAATATATATATTTTTAATTATTCAAATTTTTTTTAAAAAAATCTATATAGTTTTATTTCTCATATTTTTAGGACAGAGCTATCATTGTTTCCACCTATGGTTTAAAGAATTTTTCTCTCCTTTTAAAATTTTTTAATTCAATGATGTTAGCAATAACAAGGATAAAGATATATATCGGCAAAAATGTATCATATTCTCAATTAGCAATAACAGGAATCATGGCTTAATGCAGTCCTTATAGAAAGAATTTTGATTCCTCACACACATTCAGATCTTTAATGGATAACAAATAATGTTCGTTGATTCAGATCACTGTAGTATTTGGTTCTTCCTATTATTTCCTTCTTATATTTGCCTTTTTTTCCTGGATGGAATATAGCAGTCTTGCTGTATTTGTCATGATAAAAAATAGCAAAAGTTTGATGCTTTATAACTTTATATCCATTTAATTTGTGCTGATATTAAAGATCTATCGGTTGCTTATGTCCTGGTGGATATTTACTAGTCTCACCCATATTATGCTTGAGGATATTTTGCTTTTTTTCTGACATTTTGTAGGGAGAAAACTCAATGCTTTCTGGATGAAGCCTGTAAGTGCTTGCAATAATACATCCCAGGTGTTTTGTTGAATGTTGAAATGAAATTTTTGAGAACTTTAAGTTGTTAATTTTGTGTTTGATATTATAATTTGATAATGCAGGAAAAGAATATAGCAAAAGTAACTCCAGATATGTAGCAAGATATATTAGAGTTGTTACTGTTGGAGGAATCACCTATCATAGAGAGTTGAACTAGCCTTCTTGCCATGTAAAACTTTAAATCACTTTCATTGTAGCTGTACTCTTTCTTGATTGCTGAGTTTGCTATCTTTTTTATACAAGAAAGTAGAGTAGCTTCACATGTTATTTAGTCTGAAGTATCTGTGTGAATGAGTAATAGATTAAATATTTTATAGCTTTATATGTATTTAATTTATGCTGATATCTTAGACGATAGGTTGCTTAGGGTAGCCATCATAATAAACAACATCCATTTAAATTTAAAGTTTTATCATTTAAATTAGGTTTAATTTGAAAGTATAGTTAAATTTTGAGTCTAGAAAGCTATAGAGCTGTATAAATCTAAATCTTGGCATTTAGAGAATAAATATGCAAAACTACATTTATTAAATTTCAAATTTTGCCATTCAGATTATATTTACTATTGGTTATTTTAAATATTTTCTCATAATCATAATGCATGCTAATGATTTAAATTTATAAAGGATTTTAGAGAGTGAAAATACTAAAAATAGGAAGATAAGCTTTGGAAAAATTAGACATACCCAGGATACTTTATTTGATTATATTTCACATGCAGTAACTAGAATAACTTTGAGTTTTGCTTTAGATATTTTATGGTATATCTTCTTTAAATTGATTATTAAAATTATTATAGACTAAAAATTTATGTATGACTGAGTACTTTGTTATCAATTAATGATATGAAAATCAATCATGATACAAAATCCTCTCCAAGGATATTGCATGTTTTATAGCAAAGAAGCCATATACACTTCTTTATTTCTTCCTATTTCAAGGATAAGCTATCTTGATATATGATTGTTCATTTTATTTTTTAAAATATTTTTAAATCTTGATTAAGTGTTTTGTTGTAAGGTTATTTCAAAATAATATGGTATAAAGGTGGCCTCCAAATTAATTTATCTTTATTTTTTTATTTATAGTTTTTGAAAGAAGATTTTGATGATGTCAACTATCCTTTTGCACATGTTTCTTCTATAAGAGAAATCTAAAGAAATGGTGAGTCTTCTGTCATCTTTTAAAATCACTAGGCATGTTTTCTTGATATTCGTCTATCCATTCTTTCTATTGAGAGAGTTTTGTTCATGTTTCTTTTTTCTTTTTTTGATGGTAAATACTTTTGATTGACTTACAAAGAATATTTTTGATTGAGCAGGTATAGCTATTGTTTGTATGTTAAGTATGTTCTTTGATCAGGCTATCGCAAATAATTGGTATGTTTTGTTGCTTTATTTTGGATGATTGTTTGGCATTGGTGATGGTGAGATTTTGTGATCTATGTTATACATTTGGTTTATAAAGATCAAATTTTGTTTATTTTGGATGCTTTAGCTTGGATTTCTTTTATATACAATAATTTATTTTAGAGGGATTTAGAGAATTGTCTTGTGCTTTGTCGAGAAGGGATGAGAAAAATGAAGGGACTACTTGCTGAAATTTACTTTTGAGAAAAAATCTCACCTCTAGGATTTGGTTGTTTGGATTAGAAGTTTTTAGGCAGAACCTGCTTCTTCTAATACAAATTTACTTTAGTCCCTAATTCTTCTACCGCCAATGGCAAAAAAAAAAATCCTACTTCATCTAAAATCTTTCTATTTTATAGAAACCTTATACCTTCCAACTGATTTATATTTAATGACTGCTATGATCCAAATCAGCATACTCTTTGTGCTCTTTGAAATAGAGAGAGTAATGCAATTTTTTAATTATTTTTTATTATATAGACCAAGTATTCATCAATAGAGAATAAGTATAGTAGTAATTCTTATTTATATACCATGTAGATCTTAACATAGCATCTAATGTTCAATACAACTCTAGCTTTTGCTTATTACTATATTCTTGCTTTTTTTTTTTGTGAATTAATGGAATCATGTTGCGTAGCACTGGTTATTTGTTAGTAAATGTATAAAAAGAGGATAAATAGCTCTAATATTTCATCTCAATGAATGCTTAAGGTCTTATTTGGTACTTAGGTTTCGAAAGAAGAAAGCAAAATTAGCTAAATTAAGTGAAATAAGTTGGAGGAATCAATAGAGGGTAAAACTATTCCACCTTTTAAACTTTGAAGGAGGATTAGATTTTTAGAAAACTTATTAATTTTTAGAACAAGCGGTCTAATTTAGCTTCATAAATGATTGTTTGGCTAAAAAAATGGAATAAATAGGTTAAGAAACTTTTATTACAACCTAACCCTAGAATGCAATTTAAAAATATCCATCAGCTATATTCTGTCTCTTAAGTCATCTTTTTTCTATTTGAGTATTGCTAAACGAGTCCTATTAGAGTTCGAGATGGATTGGATACTCAAAAAAATCTATCTAACTGCCATTCTTAAACTCATTATAACATTAGATGCGGAATTGGCTCATTACATTTTCAGACCGATGTGTTGTATTTTAACATGATTCTTTAATGTATAGGATAGATTCTAATAAAATCTTTTGGTATTTGTATTTTCAGTTTAAATGAAGAGGTTATGGCAGCTGAAAATTAATATGAACTTAAGTTCATCGGTTAATGAAAATACTATATATTACATTGTATAAAAAAATTATATAATGATAAAATATTTTAAATTTTTATTTTGTTTAAAATTAAATTCTGCCGCAAAGTGCGGGTTACATGCTAGTATATATATTAAAACAGAGCTTTTGCATTGGTGTGTCTCCATTTGATATATGGATAAAAAAAAATTTTGTTGCATGGAGTAAAATCATGGGAGGATTGGAGCGGATTTTCATTTGGTTTTCTCTCCCTTATCGAAGAAGAGCCTTACTGAAGAAGAGCTGTGTATGTTAGGAAAGCAGAAGATAGACTTCCCACATGGAAGAAAAATCATCGCCCAGGCTTCCCTATTCGGCCCCTTCGTGTTGAGAAAGGGAGAGGGAGCCAAGCACTACATCCTCGATAAGCCTCGAGAAGCAGTGTAATAGCGCACGGCGAAAAAGGGGGCACGAAGGATCAGAGAGAGGGTTGGGAAGCCTTTAGGCAAGGGGGAGATGGGGATAAGAGCTTTAGGGATTCGAGAATCGAAGAGAGGTTGGGAGACAAGGAGGAAGAAGAGCGGAGTCGAGTGAGTTGCCTCCTCCCGAGTCTCGATCGCTATCCGAGAGATCGAACGATGGCATTGCGCACCTCAAGGCCCTCGTGCGGAGTAAGGCGGCGGTCATGGTGCAGCCGGTGGCGGGGCATAGTGGTGGAGGAGAACGGGATGGTGGGGGCGGCGAAGATAGGGGTGGCGACGGAGAGGAGAATGGGGAAAGGGGAGGAGGCGGAGTGGATGTGTCAGAGGGTGAGGGAGTATGGGGAGATGTCGTAGGTTTTGGGGAAAGTGGGAGGGAGCCGCGAGTGAGCGGATCGTGACTCGGCTTGGGGAGAGCGGTCGGACCCCATTAACCTGCTGTCAAAATAAGTGGATTTTTTTTTTAACTAAATGAGGAGATGTGCAAGAAGAGGATTGAAGGAGAAGAAGAGATAAAAATATTTAAAAATAATTAAATATAAAAATAATAAAAATAATGAATTTATGAAGAGACTTCATAAAATCAAGATCGTCGATGTTCACAAGATTTATCTGATAATCTATAATCCACATTATACACAAAATATAATTTTTTATTATTCTAATCATTTTTAAAATATATATAGAAGAGAATGAGAGATGAAAAAGTTTAAAAATGATTAAAATAATAACAAACTTTATTTTGTGCATGGTGTGGAAAAAACAGAAAATTTTCCAACATTAGAACCATCATTATTTATTAGCATATTTATTGTCTACCCGTTGACAGGATAACATGCGATTGTTGGGGGGAATATGGGAATGATAGAAAAACATGGAGGTATATTAGGATAATAGAGAAAAGGAAAACCTTAGGTAACTCCTCTGGACGGATGAGGAACGACCTGCGCTCAAAAAAGAATGCATTGGCGATGAGAGATCAAACTGGGAGGAAATGGAAAGAAACAAGAAGAGGAGATACGAGTATATTGGAGATTGCAAGCACCGGCATCTTCTTAATGCCGATTTATTAGGATTTCAAGAAAGATCCTGACGATTCTTGATAGTTGGACAAGAAGGGATGATGCTGGGCCAGGCTAGATTGGGCTCGCAATTATTAGGGTTTCAGGCTAAAGAGCATCTAAGTTGATCCTTTGAGCGCTTGCGGGATAAACCGAACCGATGTTTCGAATGGTACTTGATCCCATTAAAATGGCCTACTTGAAATAATAAATGATTATTTAAAAATTACTATTTATTTGATTCATTGTTCATCATATATCCTTTTTTTTTTTTTTCAAATAACTTTGAAATATGTATATTGTGGACAATGTTTAATAGCTATTGTTATTTTTCACTGTGTGACTGTGCATATAATTGAGAAATTGAGGCAAAATAATACACTTTATATGATTTTTTTTTATAAATAAAGCTATTCAAAAAGGATTAAAAAAAGATATTTATACAATCACTCCTACAAAAAAAAAAAAAAACATCTTGCCTTTTATTGAAAACAACAAAAATCTTATCAACTCGGGGGAAATGAAAATCCCCTTAATGAAACCTCTTTGATCTCCATCTCGAAGATGCTACTGCCATTAGTGGCAATGATGACAGGCGGGCAATATTGTCAATGCTGTCATTGGGAGAGTTAGAGGTGTGGGAGCAGAGGATCGAAGGAGAAGGGGAAGAAGAGATGGAAGAGTTTAAAAATAGTTAAAAATAAAAAATTATAAGAAACGATAGGTTTAGAAAGGAGATTCGTGGAATTAAGATCGTCGGATCTTCACAAGATTTATCCGATAGCTTATAATGCACACCATGCGTAGAATATTTTTTTTATTTTTTTAATTATTTTTAAAATATATATAAATATATATAATAAAATAGATAAAAAATAAAAATATTATTTTATAAAAATTGTATCCCTGCATCTCATGGGTTTATATGCTAAAATATAGCATATGATACATGCAATGCATCGCATGGCTTTAAAATATTACTGTTCTTAAAATAGTTTCGAACGATACATGCAACGAATCAAAAAACAAAAGAAATCGATGAAAATTCATTATGAGTGATGTATTTTTATTTTTTTATATATAGATGATTATATTTATATATTTTATTCTAATAATTGATAACTATTTTTTTTTTTGCAGATTGAAGTAGATGAGGATGAAATTTCTATTATTGATACGACTATGAAGAAAAAAAATATGCATGGGATGCAAATAGATAATCGTACTCTCCTTAATGATGAGAATTCTAAAATAAATAATACTAGAAATATTGATTCAAAAAATGATTTCTCTATAACAAAAGATAGATGATTATGTTACTTCTTAATATCATATTATTTAAATAATTTGAGTTTATATTTTCATTTAGAACATTTGATATCATCTATTATGTCTTTTATATTATTAGATTTTTAATTTATAAAAATATTTTTTAAAAAATAATCACATACCATGCACCGCACGGAATTCTAAGCTAGTTACATATAATATATCAAGAGCTTTCAACTGGTACTGATATTCAAAAAAAAGTAATGCCCATATAAGAGGATATATCTAATAAAAAATTCTATTAATCTATAAACTCACAAATTCAATTTTGGGAATCAGATACTAATGTTAAATAAAACTTAATGTCAATCCAGATTTTGAAAATTATCTTGAAAAGTCTACAAAATTTGAAAAATTTAGGATCTATAGATTGAATCGCATATTTTCTTCTAAAAAACTTTTCAGATCGTGCGTATAATCATAATGAAAAGTATACAAAGAAATCCATCGTTCAACAAGGAAATCTGCCGTTCAAATACTGTGATATAAGAATAAGATAAAACATAGAAAGTATTCTTTCTCGAGTCTTTTTAGTCTTTGATCTAACTTTCTCAAAAAAAAATTCAAATAATATAAGGAAGGAAGATGGAGAAACTATACAATAGTTTTTCTCTCCTTTAACTAATCTTCTAATATTTGAATTTAGAACTTAATTGGACTATCCAATCAGATCAAAAATCCAATAGCTCAATTAGTTGTCATTGACTACATGAAACCCTAATCTGAAACTGCGCATCCCATTGTTATTAGCATAAGAGCTTGGAATACTCATGTAGGCATCTGACAACTAGAATCCGACCCACAAGCTCATTGTTGCCAACTTGCAATATGGTGAGTTCATTCAGCTTCACAAATGTTTGGTGGATGCTGTCATTGAGCTTATTATGAGACAAATCCAAGCTCTCTCCGTTGAGTTCATTGAAGGTTGAGTGACTTTAGACTTTTGGAGGCAGTCTAATAACAGACTCCATTAGGATCCCTTCCAATTTACAGGGACAATGAAGACACTGAGGAGGTATACCGAACATCACTGAGATCAATGGCGTCCACATTGACAATTTCCACTTGTAGAGGGGAAAAGAGGTGGAAAGTTGGCTTGTGCAAATCCAAATCCAGATTCAAAGGCGAATACCGAAATACAGGCACGTCAGAGCTGCTCCATGTGTTAGTGTATCACAATGGCAATGTAGTTATTGTAAGTCGAAAAGAAATTGTATGGCAGTACATGGAATCCAGATTAGAATAAAAGTGTGCCATCAGTAGATAAGTCAGTGACCCAGCTGCCATCAATATGTGAAGAACCAAAGTTGAGACCTATATCACTAAAATGGTCATTATTGAGCTTCCTATGTACATTATGCCGCCGATGTAATTAGGAGGCCACCTTCCATGCCCCCCAAAACGAAACAATTTTCAGAACAGAACAAAAAAAACAAAAAAGGCAAAGGGGGAAAAAAAATCAAATAGCAAGCAATTGTCCATCTTGAAAATCAATCAGGCAACTTTTAGGTAACTTTCAGGCTTTCATATAAAATTCATGTTATTTCATCATCTAATATATAGACATGACTTAAGCTAATTCTAAATTATTATAGCTTTTTTAAGTTATGAAGCTTGCTTGCTTTCAAATTTGCAATCAAAATTAATTTCATTTTTTAGATAAATGAGTTAACTCAAAGAATAACTTAAAAAGGGCAAAAAAAAAAAAAAAAGAACTACAGCAGTTTATTGTTAGAATAATTTTAGCATAGTGAAATGCTGACAAGTGGTGGCAAAAACCTTCCTCGGTTACCTTCACAGAAATAACATAGTAGTACGCTCGAGAATGCTATCCATAGCATAGGTCAAGGTCAAGATGTAAAATAAAGGATGGTTGGGATTTGCTGGAGAGAATAGAAATAAAATTAAGGTAAAATTAAGGGACTATGAAAATTAACGAGGCTGATTACAAGTTGAAATATCAACCAATAAGTTGAGGAATCCAGAGACAAATAACATATGAATATCTAGTCACTCTCCAAATAGGATCTAAATTTGCAGCAGCTCTATGTGGATCTGATGGAAAAGTGCTTAATCCTTGGAGTCTAATCAAAAGAAACTAGTTTAAGACAGATGCCATTGCTTCAAGCATATGAAAGAAAGGTGCTTAATACTTACCAATAGTTTTTTATGCATAATTAGATCTTTTTGTTTTAATATTTAGTTATAAATGGAAAAAAATCTTATGAAAAGATAGTTCAATGTGGGGTAAGAGATGACATTCCTTACAATTCACAAACATATATCTATATATATATATATATATATACATACAGAGAGAGAGAAGAGAGAGAGAGAGAGAGAGAGAGAGAGAGAGGCCAGAATATTTCAAAGAGTATTTGGCTCTAGATACATCCTAGTGAAAGTCAGTGGAGGGACTCTAAAAATTGGCACCACTGGTTATAATCTACGATAATATAATATGGCAAGAAACCAAAAATCGTGAACTATTGATTTTTTTACATATGCATCAAATGAAAACAAAATTAATAATTTCAAAGTTTAATGTCATATTTTAGATTAATCTATAATTTTAAAAAAATGTAAATAATTAAAACTTAACCTTCATGTATTTTAAAATATTTAGATCAAGATCAATAGTTTGGAGTTATAAATTAAATAGTTTCTTTTACATTTTTACCCACTAGTTATATTGCTATCGTTCATTTTTGTCGACTATATCTATAAGTTAGAGTGTTTCAAAATAAATGATTTTTATTTTTAAGCCATTTCATATATCATACATCATGATCAACGGTGCTGATTTTAATTTTTTAAGATAACCTGGATTAATTTCCACCAGAAAGTATCTGGAGCTAAATATTTTTCAGAAGCACTTCGGCGTAACTCTCTCTCTTCTCTCTCTCTCCCTATATATATATATATATATATATCATGACCAACCATGTCGATTTCATTTTGAGTGGACCTTCATTGATTTGCAATGGAAAGTACTTATACTCTCAAAAGCATTCCACCTAATTCTCTCTCTCTCTCTCTCTCTCTGTCTGTGTATTTAGTGTATATATATATGTATATTATGTGTGTGTGTGTAGAGAGAGAGAGAGATCAAATGCATTATGTTAATATATATTATACATGTGTCATTAGCTCCTCTAGAATGGTATTAATGATTTTAAAGAAAATTAATGATAGGCTATCTAAATTGAAAATCCAAATTGTTAGCTATAATCTACATAATTAAAAAAATTCCTAAAAGCATGGTCCAGTGTATGGGGTTCCTATCGCTACAGAGTCTATGAAAGTTACATATATGCAGCCATGTCCTTCATATAGATAGGTTGTTTCCATGTTTCAAACCCATCACATCTAGATTGCAATAGAGCAACCTTATTGTTGCACCACAGCTCACCCTCATAACAAAAACAACATAAAAACTAAAATTCACATACTTAGGTGGTCACTAATTGATACATCAAGTTGATACAAGAATAAAGGATATCAATTGCACTATTATGATTTATAACATGATAGGACAGATAAATTGAAAATCCACTTTAAAGATCTATACATCTTAAAACATGAATAGATTTAAATTTACTAGATTTTGATCATTAGAACATTGTAAAACATAATATCATGCTATTAAAACCATGAAACACCTACTTGACAATTAGGTTAGAGACCATCAGAATATATGAATTTGGTTTTTAGGAATTTCTTTCACTTGGCATTATACAAACTAAGATCCAAATCCAGCCAACCTATGTCCAAAAGGCCTGTGACCAATTGGCTCGCTTGGTGTATTTTGGGACCAAACACTACCCGTTTGCCAAGAATGCTTTTGTCACATGATTTTCAACTGTAGAATTCTATTATTATCACTATCAATGCACTGTAATTATACCAAATTAAGTAAAGACACAAGGCAAGAATTATCTTTAAACTTACCAAACAGATCCATGAATAATTTAGAGCAGCAATAAAAAATTTAGAGAATGCAGGTGATCAGCTGTACAAACATATACAGACATAACAATTAAAGATAGATTAGTATGAACCAATGGCATTTTGATTTGATTCCGTGACTATCTTCCTTCTTTTCGGTCAACTAGGACTCGTGTTACAAATAAACAACAGCTGAATCATACAGTGAAACTTACCAAAAACTACTTTAAGACTTCAATCTCCAGTAGAGATGACAACAAAGACATCATCAAGGGACCACTTTCTGATCTCTGATTTGTGTGTAGGATTAATTACCGCATTATCAGTGTTGGCTAGGCGATAGCCAATCACAATCTCCTGTCTCTCACGACCCCTAACCATGATATGTAAAAGCATAGTTCCTCTTGCTCATACAAATAATATTCTGCAGGCCGTATTCGCAGCTCATTGCCCTGTAACATACGAGCAATATTTCAGTTATATGAATATGTGTCCAGGATTGTCAATGCTGACAATAACCAAAACAGGGAAAAAAATCTTGTGATTATGCTGACAAAAGTTAGATTCAACTTGTGTTCATGGTAAAAGTATAATGACGAACTCTTACCAGTCACTGCAAATCAAAAAGTGGTGCAGTATTCTAACACGAAAATGAAAGATTATAAAATTTGT